>NW_019385148.1:275608-312596 GCF_000671375.1 Centruroides sculpturatus | reverse complement strand
GACGAGCGTTTAGCGGAGCGTGCGCACTGGCTCGGTTTGGAAATGGATGTGGAAGTGATTGCTTGTGTGTGGCTCCTCTATCGTCGCTATAAAAGACGACGGCAGAGTCAAAGAGAATTTTGGGTGCACCCAATATTACGAGATAGACTGACGCATGAAATGTTTGCGACGTTGTATCCAAAACTAAGACAAAATAAATTCAAGTTTTTTAATTATTTTAGAATGTCTATAAAATCATTTGACGACTTACTCCATATTATAAAAGTAGATATTACCCAAAAGCGCGTGATCGAATATACAGCAAAATGGCGGCGTAAATCTAGAAGCGCCCGTAAAGCGCTGGGAAAACGCGCGATCGCATGTACAGTAACATGGCAGTACATATATCTCAAAGCACTCGGCTAACGCCCGCAAAACGCACGTTTTAACAAAAATCTATAAACGCGCGTTTAACGCACGCTTGGCCAAAAGCGCGCGTTTGAGTGTGTACGGCTACATAGAACTCTTGGTTCTTTAAAACGCGCGTTAAACGCGTGTTTAAAAGCGCGCGTTTAACGCGCGTTGAAAAACGCCTAGTGTGTACAGGCTCTATCTCTTCGATACCATGTCAGGATGACACCACTGTATCCTTAGGTCCATACAGAGACCACAAGTTCGCGCGAGCGTGACGTACAAGGTTTTGACCCGGAATGGAGTGAACGGAGAGAAGAACGGAAGAAGCTGCACTCAAAGTTGCTTTAAACATAAATAACCGTTTATTTATATGAAATCTAAGTTATACATCGGAATTTAAGCGGCTACATATCAGTTACGTGAATCGCGTTCATTCTAGTTCAATTCCTAGTTATAATCGAGTTCGCAATTCGTTTACGCGGAGAGAGAGAGCGTAAAATAGTGCGCGGGCAGGATAAATACCTTATATTATACTGTTGATCAAATAACTGCAATAAAGTCCCACAGTTCGAAGTTAAGTAGGCGAATTTGTTGATATCTTCGAGTTCAGGCGAGGAGGAGGAGGTGGTTGACGAACAGGAACAGTCTCTCTAAGAAAATCTCGGCGCGGCACACACACACAATCAAATAATTACTTCCAACCCGTTACTCATCGTGCCTGTCCTTTTTATACGAAGTCCTCTTTTTTGGGCCTTTCCCCGATTTCGTCAGGGATGATGATCTCCTTGGACCAAGAGGTGGCGGGTGACACAATCGTGACACAGAGATGTACTCATCTCAACAAGGAACCCAACTCGTGGGAATCGAGGGTTAACCAGATTTTATGTTTCCCTTATCTCTTTTAATTTTTTATAACTCGTTCCGTCTCAATAAAGTTGCATTCAAAGTTCAATTAAAATTTTGGAAAAATTTTAAAGTCTACAACACGAAATTTCTGACCCTCACATAATTATTCTTTTCACAACGTGTAATGGTTGTTTTCTTTTTTAAAAATTCATTCTTATGGTACATATTGTTAAGTATAATAAAGCCACTCCTTGCATTCATTATGCTCCTACACATACAGTACATACAAATGATATCAATATCTTCTGAAATAATATTATACCTTATTATAGAAACTTATATTTGAATGCCTGATTCTAAACTTTATTAATATAATAAGTTTTTTAAGAAAATCTGATAAGAGGTGGCGCCACACACAATTTTGAATTAAAAGCACGCCACTTCTGCTATTAAACCGCAAGTTTGTATATATTGTAGTTAATCAAGGCTTCCATATCCTCATCTATCTAATGGAAGATGGACGACAGTGGAATTTATGGGTCTACAATTGTTTCAAATTGCATCCAACCAGATTGCAAGAGCAAATCTGTCAATTCCTGAAGAAATGTTAATTGTCTTAATGACAAATTATTAATTTTCGCTGTCTTCATTATTTATTTGTAGTAGTGTAATAAACTAATTTTTTATAAAATTATTTTTAATGAATTTCTTTTTATGATTTTGGAAAGAGCATATTTATGACGAGGTATTTGATTGGTAAGTGTTTAATAAACTCGTACTTAGTTGAAGTCTTTGCAGATATGTAATTTGAAATTTTAAATGAAAATACGAACGCAAAACCTGTTAAAGTGATTACTTTTTTCTATAAAGTGATCACTTTAACAGGTTACATTTCAAGAAAACCAGGGGCCATATTCTGGTCACTGTCTCTGGTGTCTCGCAAGCCGGTTGCTGATTGGCTAATCCAAATGATTAGCCAATCAGTGACCGCTTGCGAGAGACGAGAGACCAGAGATAGTGACCAGAATACGGCCCCTGATCTAACAGTGGTCGCATTACACAATAAGCAGGTGATTGCTATACAAAGGGAAAAAATATCCCTAAAATCTACTGAGTAAATTTCAGGCTAAATAAAAGTGGTCACTATTGTGAGATTAGTTGGGGGTACGGAGTAGTTTATTATTCGTGTATCACTTAATCGGCGCAGATTTGAAATAATCTGTTCTCAGAGTTTCGGATTGAGAGATCCAATCTCTAAATCTTTTTCTAGGAGGGCTGTTAATAAAAAGAACGATCTAGAGGATAAATTCTAGATCTTGTCAGGATTCCTTGACATCAGTTAATCAGTTTTATAACATGCGGATTAACACGCGTTTGGAGATAATACGGATTTGATTCAGATAACAAATAAGAGACATTTCTTTAAACAAATAATGAAAGATTTAATAAAATAAAAGTAAATAAAATTACACAAATGGAATTATTCAAAAATAAAATTAAGCGAATGAGAGACAATGGATTAATTAAATATACGCTTCGAGAGAGAGAGCTCACAAATTCGTTTATAATCACACCACCTCAAGGTTTACTTTGTCTCTATGTTCATCTATATTCGATGATCCTACTTCATTGTATGGAGAGGTCTTGATTTGGCACAATATTAAAAGTTTCTTCTTTTACTCCTAAATTAACTCATTATTATACTCGATTGGATACTACTAAAGGTATTGGCCTTATGGAGACAATATATGGGAGACGTCTCTCCTCTATGAGATCTTCTGATATACTCCTAACTAAGGACGTTGGCCTTAGGGAGACAATATGGGAACTTCTTTCCAATATGAGACTCCCTGACGTACTCCTCGAGTCATGCAGATCTTTGACTATATCTCATGATTTGTGTCCAATCAGCTTATTTGTCTTCACTCACGTGAACGGATGAAAAGGGGAATTATTGAGGGGTCGGCAATTCCCAGTGTGGTGAGATTTGTGATAGATAAGTGGAAAACAGAAGGATGTGTCTGCTTCCGTTAAAGGAAGTGGCTCTTTTATCAGTTTTCCCACGTTAGAAAAACAATATTTTCACACCAAAATGAAATAATATTTTACTTTAAAAATTTTAACGTTATATTTAAATTGTTAATTAGACCTAGGGGTAATTCGGATCTCACATTACTCCCTTATCTTCAAAAATCACTCTAAAATTAAATGAGGCATGATTTTTCACATTGATAAACATATTTGATTCTCTCTCTGTTAGAAAATTTGCATTAAACAAAATGAAAATCTTAAAATTATATAATAATATAAATTATAACGCAAGTACATTGATATAATATAAATTAGTGTTGTAACGAATAGTATATTCGGCCAAACTATTCGGCTTGATTAACGCACGCACAAAAATTGGTGTGCAAACCGCATTATGGCAAAGATCCTGCTCTATTGGCCCGCTGTCACTACGCTTTGCCAATCGCGTTAATTCTTGGCAGTTGTAGCCGACAGACAAGAGTGTCATGGAAGTACAGTAGACCCCCCCTATAAGACAGGTTCCTATAATTACGATTCCTATAAGACGGCGAAAAAATTGTGGCGTATCTGTACACAACGGTAAAAAACTCCTATAATTACGTAAAACGTCATCGGGCAGCCAAACTACTTTCCTGCTGTCCAGTGCCACGCTATGGACAGTTTAGACGGGTAAATTGAGTTTAGTTTCGTCTGTACATATAATTATATATAAATTAGGTACTGTATATATAATTATATATTAACTTAATTTATTGTAACTTTATTATAATTATATATATGCTTTCCACCGTCTAGCGCCAGGCTACGGAGAGTTTAGGCGAACTATCGTTTGTACAGTATGTAAATTAGGTACTGTAAGTCTAATACAGTACTGTAATTTTATACATTTCGTGTGAAAGAAACATTCCTTATTCAACAGCGATTAAAATTATTTATATTAATGATGTCTCCAAAGTTCAACGAAGTTTTTGCAGAAAAATAACATCAGAAATCGCAGCCGTTGTTTGCTGAGCTGTTTTGCGACGAAAACAAGCTTGAGCAACGGTGATGTCGAATGGTGCACACTCGGTAAGTAATCCTACAATTTTTTGTTTATAGCGTAGTTTATACGGATTATTTCCAAAAAAAATATACGTATTTTGGAAATGTTGAGTCGGATTAATCTAGAATCAATTAATTTTATGGAAGAAAACTTTTCAAACAGCCGTAGTCCGTAAAGTGCATACGTGTCGGGCTGTGATTGGCAAGGACTCGTAAGAAATCGATTCATAAAGGACGGAACATATCTACCGTCTTATAGGGGGGTCGACTGTATGTGATAAATGATGATATCAAATGACCTACACTTGTAAATAATGGAAAAAGAACAGAGAAGGACCGCGAAGTGAAAATAAATAAATATGAAATTGAGTTGATAACATAATCCAACAAGTCGAGGCAGCTTATTGGCACGAAATTCGCGCCCGTCAATGCCAAACAATTGTTGTCATAGACTTCGGAAAGCTAAATGCTTGTAATGAAAGTCACTTAGCGTGCACGGGCGAAAGCCTGGGGCCGTTCGGGCTATCAAGCTGTCTCGAATCTGTGAAATCATAACTGTGACTTATATCGACGTCCTATCTGTCTCTTTTCTCTGTTATCATCAGGCTGAGGTCATGTAATTGTAAAATGGGAACTCTACGATGGAAAAGTGACAAAAATAGTACAAAAATAGAATTCTTTATACAAATTGCCAGTTGTAAATTGTATATTTGTACTGTAATTTATTAGAAAATAAATTGAATTAATAAAAATTAGATATTTAATTATGCTATTTTCAAGACTAATTATTTTTTTTATTGTTATGAAAACAACAAAAAATTAACATGTTTTTTGGAACACAGTTTTAATTATATAAATAAAAAATAACAAAACAATATTCTTTTTATAACACCATTCTTTTTATTTCAAATTTTATTTTATGTTTTGACAATTTCAATTTGAAACAAATTAAAAAAATTTATATGATATGTTTGCAGTAAATATGCTATGGCAAATGATGCGCACACATTTATTAAACACAATAAACCTAAATAATAATACACCTTATCAATTTAATAATAAAATCAATATACAAACAATTAAATACTACCAAAATATACATTACCGACAAAACAATAACATCGAAGCGTCGACTGTTAATCGACCAACCGCAAAATGTGGTATTTGTATTTGAGTGCATTTCAATTAAATTATATGGCATAACAATATTTGTGATTATGTTTAATACTAATAAGTCGTTTTATGTAAAACATTGGCATCTATTAAAAAAATGCAAGGCTTACATTAACATAAGCTTTATTTATGGACTGGAATTGATTTGCATTGTAAAAGGTAAGCATTTAAGATATCTATAAATTACAAAATTCTATAAAATATGATGACATATTTTCTAAATTTTAGATACAAAATCACAGTAGCAATGCATATCAAATCATGTTACAGTTAACTTTATCAAAAAGACATACTGTACTATATGCATATCAAAAAAGAATAAGATAAGTACATATTATGGAATACACAGAAATGGTGTTTTTACTTTTTCAATAAAAAGCTCCAATATAATCCCTTATAAACAATACACACAAAAATTTTCATACAATAAGACTGAGTATTGGATAGCTTTAAAGAAGAGAAGTTTTTAAATGGCAGTGAATAAATAAAAAATATTTTACAGGTAAACCTTATCCCTGAGTAACAAAAAGAACAAAAAAATGATTTGACCAAATTTCATTAATGGTTTTTTTGCCTTGGCACCACATCTTTGGAATTTTTGGTTTACAAACAATCGTTTTACTAAAACTACCATTCGGTAAGTATTAAACGATATTTTGCATTTAAATTACCATTTTGTTCATTCTGCAGTTTAAGATAACACCAAAGTCAAAATTATAAATTTAAAATATTCATATAAAATTATTTTTATACAAAAAGAAATTTACATTTCTCCTAATAAAAACATTTAAAAATTTCTTAGTTATTTTGAGGAAATTTTTCTTATAGGTGTATTAAATTTTTGTATTTTATTTTTACTATATTTGTTAAGATAACAATAATATTTAACATTTATTATTTTTACAGTTTTCACTATAAAAATTTTTATAATGCTGCCATAAGATGGTGGCAAATACTGACCAACTTTATTATGTTCACAAGAAAATGGCCATCATTAATGATAAAAATAAAATTAATAAGAATTATATCACACTACCATACATGCCTTAGGCTCAATGCAACAAAAATTCTCAAGACATCAACATTGATATTTCCACTTTGGTTGTCTGGGTGATGGCATTTATTTGACAGTTTAGTATTATGGAGATGATGGTTTCTTTTTAGGAGACTTCTTGCGAATGCAATTCTTTTGTGATTGAATTTGGTCAGTTATTTTCTGGATAAGTTCATTTAGTTCAGACTGTTTCATAAATTATAAACATCAGATTATTAGATTTACTTAATGATAAAAACCTACATAAATTTAAAGCTAACATTATTGAATGTTATTAACAAATTGTTATATATAAACTTTCAAATCAGTTACAACTAGAATAATAAGAGTTATTTTTAGAAATGGATCCAGTAGGACTAAAGTATAATAGAAGTTTACCAGTACTATACAAGGGAGGACCCAAAAAAAAAAAAACCAAACTGCGACTTTTCTCTCTTTAATGAGAGAAAAGTCGTAACATAGTAGGCGTATCGGAAGATGCTCCTGGAAGCAAGATTAAGCTTAATTAAAGTTTTTTATTTACATTAAAAAGATCCTGTGGGAATCTTGTTTATTATACTTTGATTTATATGTAAAAAGAATTTATTTTTTAGTAATGATTTGCGAGCGTGCTGCCATTCGTAAATGTAGTAGAGTTCTCCCGTTACATAGGGTTAGTAGAGACCTTCATGAAACAGCTGTGAAAACAGCGCCAGTTTGTAGGTTTACATTTGAGCGTAGTGTTATGTTTCTCTTACTGTTATTTTGTTCCACCTGCAAAGTTCTGGGCATCCTTCAACATCTTGAAACGATGAAAACGTTGAAAAAATCTGCCAAAAAAGTGTTAAGACGTCTGTGAGAGGATGTGCGAAGGAAACGCCCAGAACTTTGGGGATCAGGTGACTGGTTCCTTCATCATGACAACGCCCCCCGCATACACGGCCTTATGAGTGACCCACTATTTGGCCTCTCAGGGATGGCCTGTTGTTCCCCACCCTCCGTATTCATCAGACCTAGCCCCATGTGACTTTTTTCTGTTTCCAAGAATGAAGAAAATGCTAAAAGGGAAGTGTTTTGATGATGTGGAGGTGGTAAAAACAGCTTCCCTAAGGGCACTGGATGATATCAAGGTTGAAGAGTTCCAGAGATGCTTCAAACAGTGTGGAAAAAACTTCACAAGTGCATCGCATCTAATGGAGAGTACTTTGAAGGTGACTGAAGAAATTTTGTAAAAAAGTTAATAAATAAAGTTTTTATACAATAAATCCGTTTTTTTTTTTTGGTCCCCCCCACATATACAGTATTGAATAGATACAAAATACAGTATGTCTATAAGTCTGTGTGCACTTTTAAATATTAATAGTTTTGAAATTAAACATGGTAGAATTCATCTGTAAAAAACACTTACAAGTCCAGCCTTTGTAGGTTTTTCTTGTTATTTCAAAAATTAATTATTATTATTCTTGCCAATTATTATATTGCAAATGTCATGCTCAGTTGATACTGGTACCAACTGCTATGCTATGCCGGACTAAAGTCAGGCATAGCACTTGGTGCAAAGTGTAACATTAAGTATGTGTGTCAACATCTAGAAACTTCCTGACAATGTGACATATCTTCAATATTGCAGCTTTCTGTAGTGTCATGTATATGTTTATATTAAGGTTTAATGTTTCTAGGCTTTTGTGTAATGTATCTGGTATAATAACAGTAGAAGAAAGGACAACAGGTACAATAAATACCTTATCCATCTTCCACAGTTGTCTTCTTTCTTGAGTGAGTGGAGTGTACTTGTTGATTTTTTCAATGTGGACAATTTTTATGTTATGAGTGTTTGGAACAGAGATGTCTATTATATAAGCGATCTTACTGCATTTGTTAATGAGAGTGATGTCAGGTCTATTGTGATGAATTGTTTTATCTGTGATTATGGCTCTGTCATAGTATATTTTGTGTGTATCACTTTCTAATACTGCCTGTGGAGCAGTATTAGAAAACATTAGAAACACAGATTACAGTCAACCCCCCCNTCTTCTATATAATCATCATTCATATTTAACTATATCTATTTTATTACAGATAAATATCAATGACGAAGAGTAGAAAGTTGATTCTCTTCATACAATAGAAAACAGTTTGATTCAAAACATCAAGTATTTTCATTTTAAATTACTTTCATTACTTACATTTATACGCACGCATATATACATACTGTATATATGTTTCCAAATATCAAATAAATAAATATTTATTTATTTATTTTTATAATATAATTAAAAGCTACGGCAAAATCATAAACATTCATACTTAACTCCTTCATAAAGCCTCTCATCACTCTACATAGATATTGCATTGAATTTCAACACAGAAATGAACATGTGATTGGGCTCTTCTAGTGGGAGAATGTTCCGGTCTGTAACAGTACAGAACCTTTGCAAGAATTTTAGTGTATTAAAGATATATAAAGTGATATATGGTGAATTCTTCTCTTTTGTGCCTCTAAAACATTGTTCTATGAACCTACTTTCAAGTGCATATGCGACGATAAGGATGTTTTATGGATCCAAATTAAAAGGTTACCAACTGTAACTTAAATGTGAACTGAATGTTTAAGTGTTTCTTCTAAGCATCACTCAGACTTTTAGCATGATGCTATATGAATTAACTGTTTAAATTTCTAGGAATTTGTGAAGAAATCTTCCAGTTTAGAATTTGCTAGAGCAAGGACTGTTCACGATGCAGGATGAATGTTTCGAACTCTGAGTGTAAACATTTAGTTCCTGACAGCCTTAATATTTTTCTGCTGATAAAAATTGTATTATTAATTGTTATGTGTTTATTTTATTTCTGATGTAAATACTTTGTTATATACACTATCAATGCAGTTATCATATTTTGTATTTTATTCTGTTACATATTATCTCTTATTTATTGTATAACTTTCATACACACTGTTGTGCCCTCCTCAACACGCAGAAAATTTGTCTCACGTACTATAACAATCTCTTTTCTATATGAAACAACACTTATATACTTAATCTTTAGTTTCCTAATTTGTAAACTTATAACATATATACCAACCTCTCATTGTATTACTTTATGCTATGTGGAACCAGTTATGTAATGTTGGTTACGGCATTAAAAGATTGTGTGTGTGTGTGTGTGTACATGCAGGCAGTATTTGTAGTATGCTACCTGGGTGTTTAATAATCTGTGTTTGTGTGAAAACTTTGTGTATTATACTGTATTTGCTATTTGATTATGCCTGTCTGTGCTAAGAGCTTGCAACCAGAAGTTATATGCTGTATTGTTTCTGGCAGAATGTGGAATATTCTGTAAGTCTTTTGTGAGTGATGTATCCTTCAGGATCTGTTTTTGATAGTTTTTAGTGTTTATGACCTGATCTTGAATGGCAACCATAAAACCCTCATTCTCTCCAAACAGGCAGCCCCAAGTCAGCTAGTAATTGATGTAGTTTTGTCAACATAGTCCTGAACTAAGTCATAGGTATGCCTGCCAAAACGTGCCTTTTGGGCCCATGACTGCTCAGTGGTATCTATGTTTTCTGTAAAAACTCCCAGTGTCTGAATTTGTTTGTAGTACAGATTAACTATATTAGTGAGGCCATGGCCACCTTCTTTATAATAAAGAGTCGTTCTATGCACGATTTTGGGTGATATTGTTTATGCTTAGTAAGTGTTCTTGTTTTCCTTTGGAGTTGCTTGAGATCTGTATATGTCCAGTGTATAACTCCAAAAGAATAAGTGCGTACAGGACGAACATACATATTAATAGCTTTAATAGTATGTTTTGCATTTAGGTGTGTTTTTAGTACTGCATGTAATCTGTTCTAGTATTCAAGTGTTAACCTTTGTTTTATCTGTGCTTGTTCTGTAAGTTTGGCCTGTTGGAATCCTAAATATTTGTAAAACTTGCACTCTTCCATGGACTCAATAATATCTCCACTTGAGTCACACAATGTCACCTTTCTTCAGAAATCCTTTTTCAATTTGCAGTGTTTTGCATTTGTCTAGACCAGTGGTTCTAAGCCTTTTTGTACCCATGGACCCCCATAGACATTGCATAGGAAAAAAACCTTATATTTTTCACTAATAAAAAAAGAAAGGAAAACATTCAGAAATGCCAGTCAAGTGAAATGATGCTGATGGTATAAGATTCTCCTAAACAAACCACAGCTTTATAATCTCTCTTTGACCTTTTTCAATGAGACATATATGTCATATACATATTCAATATTCTAAATAATTTATATTTTAACCCTTATGCAAGAAATGAATAATAAAGAAGTTGACAATATATATACTGTAGAAATTTAATTCTCAGTAAAACAATTGTTCTGCAGTAGAATTACCCTAAAGACCACTAAAGTATCACTGTGAACCCCCAATTCGATATTTTTTTCTCTGGATCATGTGGATCCTGGTTGAGAACCACTGGTCTAGATCAAACTTCATTTGTATGTGTGTAGTTTGTAAGAGATGATGAAGCTGATTTTGTGTGGATGTATAAAGTTTGATATTGTCCATATACATGAGGTGTGATAATGTGAATAGTGTTGTTTTGTTGTGTCTGATATTGTAGACATATTGTGTTTTATTCAATGTGTTAGATAAAGGTTTAAGCACTAAACAGAACCAAAGAGGACTCAAGGAATCCACTTGAAAAATTCCTTGCTTGATGTGAGTTTGATTTGTTTTTATGTAGATTAAGATTTAATGTTCTCAAGTGGAGCATGGTAGAACCAAGGAAACTAATGAGTTGAGGATGGATTTTATAGATGTAAAGTATGTGCATCAGCCAAGTATGAGATGAGGATATTATTGTGAGAACAAGTGATGTAACTTGTCTGTTTCAAGTTTTGTGATGATGTTGTAAGTACGGATAATAAACTTGTGTATTTGTGATATCCATTTCATTCATTGGCATGGTTTACCTGCCTTAGTGGTCTGTGGCTGGATTGCCTCAGAAACATCAAAGTTCAACTGGTTTCTCACAACTGGTGTGAGCATTGCAGTAGCCATACTTGGACCAATGATGCTTTCACCGCTGATGGCTGAGGGAGATTGTGACACATTTTTCGAATGTGAGCACCTGCCTAACTCACAAGTGTGGATCTTGTTAATCCGGGTGAAGTCTGAGCTGGTATTACATTTGGATCATGTTATTACAATCATTACATTGCCACAGATGTGGGTTCAGTCACTCTTGGCTTCATTTCTCCCCACAGACCTCACTGGCATGGGTGACACTACCAAGAGCAGATACTCCAGCTAGCATAGCTCTGTGGTTCATCAAAATTACCGAACTCTCATCACAGTAAGGTGGTGACTGGCAAGAGGGCAAAGTGACTTTTCTTTTCAGAATTGTTATTGACCTATGAACCATTCTTTGGACATAAATGATTTATTTCACTCAGCCAACCAAATAACATTAAAAAGTGAACATGGACTTTATAGACATCCTGTATATTCAAATGCATGAAAAAAATTATTTAAATTTTATAAAATATAGGAAAATTTTTTTATATCTAATAAACTTTATTGTGTGAATTTAAAACATTACATCAATACTTATAAATTTACTTACTTGATCATAAGTATACATTAATTTACAATATTTGAGATTCTTTTTCTTTTGTATATGTTCACAAGCATGATGTAAGCAATAAATTGCTTCTTCTTGTGAATTCACAACCTGTTTAATAGTTTTTAAAAAATATATTTTTCTGTTTTATTTTTTATAAAAATATTATTTATAATATACTAACCATTGATACATAACAGTGGCTACGACAGACTTCACATTCTTGCTCGTTATCTTCATCTGATCCCCGAGAACGTTTCTTTTTGTCTTTGACCTCTAAGAGTGGCAAACGTTCTGATGTTTTCAATCCCAAATCATACAACTGCTTTCTTAATTGTAATTCTTCATCTCTATATTACAAATTTAAAAATAAAATAATCAAAAAATTAAATCTATTTACATTATATTTTTGTATATTAAAATATTTATCAATAGTTATTTATTTGCATTCATCAACACAATTTTATTACATATATTTTAAATGTTTTTTATTTTAAAATTGTAAATATCCATAATTTAACATGTATACTTTTTTGAAACCTAAAAACATTTTTTCTTATGTTTCATTCAATGTTAGTGATTTATTACATTACATCTAATGATATAATAAATCATTAAAATCAGTTTATTTTGATGATTTTTAAATAAAATCCATAAGAAATCACTAACAATTAATAAGTGTTACCAATCAAATTTTACAGGAAAACACAGGGTCTTCCAAAAAGAATGCTACCATTTTAAATTATGTTAATTATTATCTGAGAACATTACAATGTACATTAAAATAAGTTTCACATTTGCCTATTACAATTTCTCAATGTATGCACTTCATGTCACCATGTCGTACATCTAACCAATACTCAAATTCTTCCTACACTCGCTACAGTATATCTATTGTAATTTCCTCCCACAGAAACTACAATTCTATAGCTCCTGTAGATTACTCATGTTGCACAATAATGAATGATTCTGACTTTGCAAATTGTAGAACATAAAATGCCTTATCTGTTGTAGAGTTTCATTTGTTTATGGCATTTCTTAAAGATAGTAAATAACGAGACATTTGAATGCAGATGGGAGATGACATTCTTAATACTTTTTATAAGTTAGCAGACTAATCGTGGTGTAATATTATTTAACATACAACATATTTGTTAAATAAAATAAAATAGGATTGATTTAATAATAAAATGATAAAAGATACAATTAATAAGTATATCCTGAAAGTAAAAAATGAATTTAAATTTATAATTTTTAACAAATATTTCAGTAACAATAAAAAATAATCATAATATGAATACAGGATATATTTATTTATATATCTAGTTTAATTCTTTTCTAAATTTTCTACATGTTTTTATTATATTCAATGGTTTAACGAATGATCCCTATAACTGAGGAATCTTTTATAGAAACAACAAATGCAACTTTTACAAAAATTATTCTGACATGTTTTGCAAAATCATTACAATAAATTTACAATTTTAATAGCAGATAGGAATAGATATTTTCTGAGAAATTAAGAAATCATACCAAAAATGAGCATGGTTAACTGACAAAATTAACATTGAAGTTTTCTGCACAAGTAAATTAAGTGTAAATACTGTTGACTCAAATACTGAAGTATTTTTCAGAAATGCAAATTGCATTTCATATTTGATGATATTCCAATCATTTTTTGTAGATTTGTACAAATAATATGGTTAAGTAATTTTCTCAAAACAGATAGTATATATTATGATTTTAAAAAATCAGGAAAAACTGACCTGAATAATTATAAAGCAATAGTGTTACTATTTCTCTGTACAATCCAGGAATCTCCTCTTTGTGATACAATTCATTAAACATTTGTTATATAATAAACATATAGTTTTTCATGTCTTCAATAATATTTTTGTCAATAGTATTTTTTTTTTTTTTTTTAATTTTTTTAATATTAGTTTCCAATTTAGTTTAAGTAATTAAATCATCTAAAATTGGGTCATAGGCTTACAAACTAGCCTGTATGTTAGAAAAAAGAGTTTCAATGTTTCCAATATAATTTACTTTTTGTACATTCTCAAAGTTTATCAATTGTCAAAGGATAAAGGGTAAGTTTCTATAACTTTTCTAATTCTGTATTTTTTAATTATTTTTCATAAAGAAAAATCATTTAGTTAAATGATATTTAACTAAATTTCTCCTCTTTTATCCTATTTTGAGCCTAGCAATTCTTGATAGTTATAAAGGCATGAATTTGTATCAAATATTTGTATCCACTATAACTGAAACATGATCATTGAAATCTCAAGATTATTATACCCTTTATGTTTAAAGTACAAACAACTAGCTCAACTTAAATCATTTTCCCAAACAAACTTAAAGTCATTTCAAGCTTTCTTATAGGTCTGCCACAAGTTCAAAAACAAAAATCACAGAAACAGATATCCAAATGTGTGATATTATTTTTTTCTTGATAAGTATATGCTTCTTTAATTTAAATATTTTGAATAACAAAAGCATACATTTCAGAACCTCCATTGTTTTCATAATTGAAACAACAAAATTAATGTCATGTTGCCAACAACAACAATAATAAGAATAAATGTTGGATAAAATATGTATCTGAAATACTTATTTAAAATTTATATTTTAACCTGAAATTACAGAAATGAAATTATTTGCAATGGTTTATTAAAACTAAACAAAATTTTCATTTTATTTAAAATGTAACATAATGTATAATCACTAGAGGATGATGTGAAATAAATTACTTGACTTTTTTCAATGTGAATGAGTAGTTAATCCTGTTAGCATTAATTCAACTTAACTTAATCCTACTTAACTACTAAACCGAGTTAAAAATTACAGTATTATACTCAAATAAGGCAGTGACAATTTATTTACTATTTAAACAATTTAATTCATATTGAAAGTTCTCTGAAGAGTGAGAATCAATAATTGGCATTCATATCTATCTGTAAGATCTAAATTAGATTTACACATTACTAAATATTATTGAAGAGTTTTTAAATAATAATTCAGTTTATCCCAAATTGTTATCAACAGACAAAATTAATTCTCTTTTGGAATGTCCAAAACAATGACTATGACTATTTGTGGACAATGACTCTAAACAGTAATATTTCTCNGGTACAAAAAGTTTTTATAAAGTGGATAAGACACAGTTGGAATGACATACAACATATTCCATACTAGATTTTCAATCCGTTTACAATTGGCAGTTTAAATTTTGGTCTTCAGAAGTTTGTTTATCCTATAGTTAACAAGTACAGCATATGTTTAGAATTATTAGAAAATGGCTTTCCAAGTATCTACAAGAACTACTATTTTATAGTTGTTCAACTTTAAACCTTACATTTAAATAAGCTATTAATGTCCAAACCATGGATATTCCAGAAGTTTATTTTGCAAGAATTAATTTCCTGTTCTCTCTTTCTTTTTTACTATTTTTATTTTTATTGTTATTGATATCTGTTGCTATTCTTAGAATGATTACTTTTATTCTTTTTCCTAAAGATTATTTACTTCAAACGGTTTAAGTAGGTTTTCATCATATATGTATTAGTTCATTCTGAAATAATGCATCATCTCTTTTGAAAGAACTTCTACGTTTATAGGTTTATCTTTTAAGACAGGAAGTATAGAATTTTTCATTTACAAAAAGGACTAATAAGTTTCATTAGTACAGGAAGACCCCGCTTAACACTGATTTCATATAACACGGTCTGCTTAAAGCCTGAAAAAAAGCTCAAAATTTACACTGATTTAAATTATTGCGGCATTTTATTGATTCGTATATAATATGATTATTCCCAAACACAAACCAATCAGCAAAAGGTAGCAAAAAGGTGTACTTTCTTTAAATCTATGTTTGTTTGGTGCAATTTTGGAAATAATATAACATCACAGATGCCATAGGCAATATTGGCTTCACTTGGCAAGAATTAACTGATATGCACGAATGAAGTGTGGAAGAAGTTATGGCTGAAGGTATCCAAGAATTCTCAACGAGAAGAGCCTATTGCTGTATCATTACCAAACTCAACCTTATCGATACAGCAAGACTAGGAGATATAGACGAGCAGGATATTGAGGAGTTACAGCAAGTTTCTGGTGAGAGCCTTCAAGAACTGGCAGAACTTGGAATTCATGTGGAACTGGAAAATAGAGATTCTGAAATCTGTAGACAACAAATTTCTCTACAGATTTCCTTAGTAAATGTTTGGTAACGATAACCAAAATAGTTGATCAAATTGTAGCGAATGATCTAGATTTTGAAAGAAGTACAAAAGCAAAATGAGGTGTTTTGGATGTGATCTTCTGCTACCGACATTTGCTTAAGGAAAGAAAAAAGCAACAAATGAAACTTTGCAAAAGAACAAGAATTTCAGAAAAGTCATCACAAAAAATGAACTTTACATTTCTGTGTGCATATGT
Organism: Centruroides sculpturatus; assembly: GCF_000671375.1. NCBI lineage: Eukaryota > Metazoa > Arthropoda > Arachnida > Scorpiones > Buthidae > Centruroides > Centruroides sculpturatus. Next base: position 296,035 of record NW_019385148.1, on the reverse strand, counting down.
TTATGTGTTATTTAACATATTATTATACAAATTAATATAAAAATAACTTAAATTAAAGTAAAATTTGTTTATTTTTGGTCGCGTGTTCCCCTATCCCTATTTACTCTGTGTTAAAATGATCTCGTTTAATGCTGTTTCGCTTAGCACTTTGTTGTCTAGGAACACATCCCTTGCGTTAAGCGGAGTCTTACTGTATTTTTAATTTTGATGAAGTGACATTTAGAAATAAGTTTTTCTGCAAGCAATACAATTTTTTTTTGCTGAATGTTCTAGTCAAAGTCAAGAAGGAATTAGATTATATTTTAAAATGATTAATAAATTATTAAAATTAATATAAACAACACATTTTAACATAAATGCAAATGCTGAGTGCAGCATAAATATTTTAAAAATATATGTATTTATCTGTGGTCTTTCTTGATTTCCTTTTTTATATGAACAACATTAAATAATAATTAGTTCAGATTAACCAGAGTGCATTTTACTTTGTATAATCCATTTATGTAAATTCTTGATGACAGTAGTGTTTGATCAATATAAAAATAAAATAGAGTATGCTCTAAATCAGCGTTATTCAAATACTGATTTAGAAAAGTTTAAGAAAAATCCCAAAAGATCTTTTCCACACAATGTGCAAGTGCTGTCACATTTACTTCTTCATGTTTTTATTTTACTACTGATATTATTATTGCTATTATCTTGTTTATTTATAAATTTAATGTTTTAAATTATTTTATTTTATCTTATTTACATAAGCTGCATGCATTACATAAGTAAGATAATATTACTTTGCACTTAGAAAAAAGACATATCTAGCCTATAGTCTCAGATAGTTTGAAAAGTATTACTCTAAATTATCTCAATCAACTTATAAATACATATAGTCATATATATCTTATTAGTGAAATTTATTGTTAAAAACATTTGAATGTTATAATTTATATCAAAGTTATATTGAAAATCTTACCTTATTTCTTCAATCATTGGTAACATCTTTTGTAATGTTTCTACTTGTGTTCTATTGTCATTTGCAATACAGAAAAACAATCTTTCTAAAGAAAATGCTGGTGGTTCACAGCTATTTCTGATATCCTGAAAATTGAAATATTCAATGATTATTTTAATGGAAAAAAAATGTTTGCATAATAATAAAAATACACTTAAATCATTTTATTATTATGTTTATATTATATGTAAAATTAATCTCTTACAATATAGTATATGATGGAAAACTAGGGATGCTGCAAGAACTTACCAATTAAACACCTATTATTTTATTGCTCAAATAAAATAATAGGAGCAATAATATTATATATATTAAAAGAAAAAGATTATAAATGGACCAGGTAGTATTATTGAATATAATGTTAATGATGATGTGATCATACAAGTACTTGGCTGCTGTCAGTTTATTATTTACTTATTTACTATACGAATGTAGATGCAACATGATCTAACCATTCTAATATCTTTGCTGAAATATAATGGTGGTATTTAGGCTTTATCTTAAAATATTTAAATGGCCAAATGTCTTGTGAAAGCTACATGTTACTAACAAGTCATGTTTTGGTCATTATTAATAAAATAAATGTATTTAAGTTTACACAATAAAAATATTTAATGAACAATAAGTAGAAAGCTTATGTACAAGATCAACTGTGTGTTTATTTATTATCAAGTAACAATTTCTTCATTATTCTCATATCTATAAAATTCAAATTCAGCTAATTTAAATAAGCTATTAATCATCTAAAATTGGGTCATAGGCTTACAAACTANAAAATTTGTTTATTTTTGGTCGCGTGTTCCCCTATCCCTATTTACTCTGTGTTAAAATGATCTCGTTTAATGCTGTTTCGCTTAGCACTTTGTTGTCTAGGAACACATCCCTTGCGTTAAGCGGAGTCTTACTGTATTTTTAATTTTGATGAAGTGACATTTAGAAATAAGTTTTTCTGCAAGCAATACAATTTTTTTTTGCTGAATGTTCTAGTCAAAGTCAAGAAGGAATTAGATTATATTTTAAAATGATTAATAAATTATTAAAATTAATATAAACAACACATTTTAACATAAATGCAAATGCTGAGTGCAGCATAAATATTTTAAAAATATATGTATTTATCTGTGGTCTTTCTTGATTTCCTTTTTTATATGAACAACATTAAATAATAATTAGTTCAGATTAACCAGAGTGCATTTTACTTTGTATAATCCATTTATGTAAATTCTTGATGACAGTAGTGTTTGATCAATATAAAAATAAAATAGAGTATGCTCTAAATCAGCGTTATTCAAATACTGATTTAGAAAAGTTTAAGAAAAATCCCAAAAGATCTTTTCCACACAATGTGCAAGTGCTGTCACATTTACTTCTTCATGTTTTTATTTTACTACTGATATTATTATTGCTATTATCTTGTTTATTTATAAATTTAATGTTTTAAATTATTTTATTTTATCTTATTTACATAAGCTGCATGCATTACATAAGTAAGATAATATTACTTTGCACTTAGAAAAAAGACATATCTAGCCTATAGTCTCAGATAGTTTGAAAAGTATTACTCTAAATTATCTCAATCAACTTATAAATACATATAGTCATATATATCTTATTAGTGAAATTTATTGTTAAAAACATTTGAATGTTATAATTTATATCAAAGTTATATTGAAAATCTTACCTTATTTCTTCAATCATTGGTAACATCTTTTGTAATGTTTCTACTTGTGTTCTATTGTCATTTGCAATACAGAAAAACAATCTTTCTAAAGAAAATGCTGGTGGTTCACAGCTATTTCTGATATCCTGAAAATTGAAATATTCAATGATTATTTTAATGGAAAAAAAATGTTTGCATAATAATAAAAATACACTTAAATCATTTTATTATTATGTTTATATTATATGTAAAATTAATCTCTTACAATATAGTATATGATGGAAAACTAGGGATGCTGCAAGAACTTACCAATTAAACACCTATTATTTTATTGCTCAAATAAAATAATAGGAGCAATAATATTATATATATTAAAAGAAAAAGATTATAAATGGACCAGGTAGTATTATTGAATATAATGTTAATGATGATGTGATCATACAAGTACTTGGCTGCTGTCAGTTTATTATTTACTTATTTACTATACGAATGTAGATGCAACATGATCTAACCATTCTAATATCTTTGCTGAAATATAATGGTGGTATTTAGGCTTTATCTTAAAATATTTAAATGGCCAATTGTCTTGTGAAAGCTACATGTTACTAACAAGTCATGTTTTGGTCATTATTAATAAAATAAATGTATTTAAGTTTACACAATAAAAATATTTAATGAACAATAAGTAGAAAGCTTATGTACAAGATCAACTGTGTGTTTATTTATTATCAAGTAACAATTTCTTCATTATTCTCATATCTATAAAATTCAAATTCAGCTAATTTAAATAAGCTATTCTTTACTAAGTTTACATTTATTTAAAATTATACAAAATTTACAAATTTATTTTAAAAAATATTATTAATTAATTATACATACATTAAAAAAATATATAGGATTTTAAAATTTATAATTTTAGAATGTTTAGAAACTCCTAAAAATTTTTAATTTTATATTTGAATAATCTTAATTTAATAATTTAAATTTGTAAAGCTTTAATATTCGATTTTGTGATTCATTTAAAACCTTGTATTCCATTTATAAAGTTTGGTTATAAAGTTATTTTGACAAATACCTTTCAACTGTTAAACCCAACAGTTTTTTGTTTGGACTATCAGTATTTCATTTGTGTTGTTGCTTGTGTATTAATACATATAATAACATGCAATTATAGTATTTAATTTAGTATTGTAATCTTAATAAATCTTTGATAATGAAATGAAAGAGGAGAGAATAAAATCTACTTTCCTATTAATAAATTAACAAATAATATAATTATATAAATTAAATTGTAACTTACTCTAAAAGCATTCTGGGCCATATCTAGCCAATAAGGAGGAGCAAAATAAACAGATTCTGATACAGTATAACCACAACAAATAGTTGATGTAAAAGCTCCTGGAAAAATAACAATAAATTGTCCACTATCCTGAACTGTTCTACTTAGTGTTGCACCATGTTCAACAAGCATATCAGGAGGTACCTTTTTAAAATACATTTAATATATATAAATATTAGATTTTTTAAAAAAAATTTATATCTTAATTAAGAATATGTTTTAAATATTACCATAGCAGTGTCAGAAGGAAGCCAAATTGGATTGCTAGTACAACAATCTGGCATTATTTTTTTCATTGCTTCCCTAAATTTATTGCAACAAGCTTCTGGTGTACTGTACCTAATAATAATAATAATAATAAAATATTTTTATTCTGTAGATAAAATTATGTATAGAGAGATGTATAATCAATAAATCATTAATATTAATATGTAATTCAATAAAATTTAAGACAATTCAATACACCAAATGGAGAAAGAGGACATATTGAAAATTACATATGAAAGACTGTAAATGATTTTAATGACATTTAATTCAGTATGTGTAACAGTCAGGTTGAGACTAGTATGAGTATAAAGTGTTCTATACTACAATATGTATCAATGCTCATGATCAAAGGATTGTCTGTGCATTTGAATAAAGTGTTGCACATAATGTAGGACTTTTCATGTTACCTCTGCAAGAGTTGCATGTGGAATGTTGTGAAGAACAGTACAGTCATTATTGCACCTGAAACAATAAGAACATTGATTATCTCCATTTGGCAGGTGATTTTTTTGCCATACTATAGTCAGTTATAGACAACAGATACATACCACTGTGGGATGATATAAAACTCTCATAAACAGTTTTCAATCAAAACTTGTTTATTTGAAACTGTTTTTTGAAATGTTATCAGAATTTTGTAATTAAAATGCTGATAACCTTTTTGACATTAGCAATACCAGATCACTGGACACCCCTATACAGGGCACTGTAGACATCATCTACTTATTGTTAGAATTGTAGTTTTAATTTCATTCATGTAAATGCATTTCTTTACAATTCTAGAAAGATTATTATCGTACTGTTGTACAATAATAATCTTTCTAGAATTGTAAAGAAATGCATTTACATGAATGAAATTAAAACTACAATTCTAACAATAAGTAGATGATGTCTACAGTACCCTGTATAGGTACAATAATAATCTTTCTGTAACACAACAGTACAATAATAATCTTTCTGTAAATATATATATTTTCAACACTTATTGTAAAACTATAAAACTATTTACTTTCAAATTTTAAATGTGTTCTGTTTCACATATTCTAGTTTGATTTTGTTGTTCCTGAAAACATTATGTTGAAATATTGTTTAATAAAATGTTTAATTTATAAAAAATAATATTCGTGATCATACAAGTACTTGGCTGCTGTCAGTTTATTATTTACTTATTTACTATACGAATGTAGATGCAACATGATCTAACCATTCTAATATCTTTAATATAATTTTTAATATTTAACTTATCTTCATTTTTGAAATTTATATTTGCATAAAATTTCAAATGTACATCTGAACTTTATTAGTATTTTACATTTATAATAATACTTATAATATTATATTGATAGCAATTATATTTATCCAAAATTGAATTTATTAATAGTTTCATGGTTTGAGTTTTTAAATAATATAAAAATAAAAATGATAACTAATTTGAAAAATATTATTTAAATATAACCATACCAAATTTTACTGGCACCTGTGTGCAAATACTCAATCCATGGCAATGAATGAGGATCTCGATACCAACAGCCTGTTGTAAATAACATTCCTACATGTAATGTAGGAATAGTAACACCTAAATAAAAATAATAAAAACTTTTCAATTAAGCATTAAAATTACACAAAAGTCATACTTTTAATTATAAAATTACCAGAAACTGGGCCCATGCAACGAAGAATGGAACCTGGATTGTTTGTTAGAACCTTTAAATTCCAAGGATGCCTAGAGAACAATTGTTTTAATAATTGAATATACTAGTTTATATATTTGAACAAATTTATTTTAAAATATATAAATAATAAATTCTGCAATTTAACTTTTATCAGTGTTGGGCTCATTTGAATGAAAACAATTGATCATTCAAATGATTTACTCAACTCTCTTTGATACATTTTAACCTTAAAATAAAGAATTGATTACTCAAAACATTATGAGAACTCTTCAGTCTGCAATCAAACTTTTGTACTAAAAATTATCTTTGCCTTCAATAATAAATTATCGAAAGCAAAAATTTACTTACAAAGGATGACTTTGTACATGCTGAAAAAATACTATACTATTCAACTATCATTTTCCATTCTGGACAGTGACAGACATCACACAGGAGTAATATGAAGGAATTCAACACCCAGGGTCTTGGGAATAAAAAACACCACACTAGACATTCTGACAGTTTCCTTTTGCATATTGTAAGAAAAAATAAAAATATTGGCTAATTAAACAAGGTATTTAGGTATGTCTTGATTTACTTCCTTAGAAGACAATTGATAACAGTTTCAGTTATTAAACATATTTATTTCAAATAAAAATACTTTGATTAGATTAGATTGGATTAATGTAACAGGGAAATATAACACATGGGTGGTATGTCAAGATTTGGTGCCTCCTGAAAGAATTTTCTTTAGGAAACTGGCCACTATTTAGGTGTTAGATATATGAAGAAAACCCAAAAAAACATGTGGCCAGTCCACTGGTCAAGTACAAACATGCAACCAATTACCAGTGTTCAGTGGTTAAAAACACTTGCAACTATTTAATAATTTCACAAATTAATAAATTATTTTTTAATTACATTTACAGTATTACATTATTAATAAAGAAATTTTAAGAACAGTTTGAAGATTTTCATGTTTTATGAAAAACTGGAAAATGTAAAGTAATTCTTTCATTTTAGCATTAAACATTTGAAAAATTGCAACATCTTAACTGAAAGATATTTTACAGATTTGAATGATTCATTTGAATGATCCTTTGATTATTCAAATTATTCAATTAAAAAAAATCATTAAAATAAACCCATCACTAATTTTTCTCTTAATTTAGCCACATACAAATATTCTATATTATGCACTTTAAAAATGACCAAAAGAATCTCAAATTGAAATACAAGAATATTAGGAATAAAACATCAATAAATAATAAAACTGAATATGAAAGATTGACATTTTAATTATAATTATATTTTTTCTATCAGTTGTTGGAAACATGTATTTAAAAAAATAATAATAAATGATAGAATTTAATGAATAATTTAAATATTAAAAAATACATAATCTTATGCATTTATTTTATAATTGCCATATATCTTAAGTACATATAAGAACAAGAAGAATGAAATTTTCTATAATCATTATTGATTTTATTTACTTCAAATATTAACATAGTAAAAAATCTAGCCACAAAATTCACCACTAGACTAGTAGAAAATTATGTTCTAATCAATGAATTTACAAAGCAAAGAATTTTTTTTAATATGATACAAACTTATATTTCTTTCTTATTTGGCAAAAATCTGTAGTTCATTAGGCACAGATTTGTTTGGCAATATTAAATGCCAAAGTATTTTTAAAATAAAAAATTTTTTATACTTGTATTATAAAACCTGTTTTAATTTGTTTGTTTTTCAAATATATTTTAATAAGATAGTATGCTACAAAGTTTAATTTAAAATTTTGCTTATAGATATTACTATCTCAAATATAATATGAATATCTGGATAATGAATATATATATATATATATCTGAATATAATATGAATAATGAAATAATAATTTGTTACATATTTTTCCATTATTCACTAAAAGTAAATAATTGCATTTATTTGGCAATCACATTAAGACAAGAGTATATCATCTATTTTTCTAGGAACCAAAGTAAAAAATTTGCTATTATTATATCTGTTTAAATATAAACATGTATTTGTATTTAATTATTAAAAATACATTTAAATATATAAAAATAACTTATTTTTATAATACATACTTAGAAAATAAACTATTTTTATTGCATGGAAATCCACTTCCATAAACACTACTATCTATATTTCCAGCATGGACCACTAAATGTCGAGCTCGTTCTGTTACAATTTTCCAAAATTCTTGCTGAAAAACAATGACTTCACATTATATAAAAACATATTCTTCAACTAAAATAATGATTTTATTTTAAATATAATATTATAATATGGTTGACAAGAAATGTTCAGATGTCAATAAATGACAGTAATTATCAATTAGCAACAAATTAAATTTCATTATTATACAATTATTAGTATTTTCCTTTTATTTATATAGAGTTCTTAAGATACTAAAATTACTAAAAACTATTATATTTGAAAAAAAAAGCTTAGTTAATTAATGAAATTAATTCAATTTGAAAAATGTATCAAAGAATTAGCAATAAAAAGTTATCTGACAGAAGCATTATATTAGTTAGATAATATTGTGTTGAAGATTGTTAATATATTAATTCGGGAAATAAACAAATAATAATAGTAAGAGAAGCACAATTTGAAGAATGATGATAATATAAACATTACAAAATAGAGTTCTAATGGTTGATTTCTTTCTATATGAAGATCATTTGATAAGTTATGGCAACTGTATTTTATCTCAAAAACTGTAAGAGATTTTTAGAAGAAAACAAATGCACGTTTAAATTATATTACAGAACTTTTTAAAATAATTTGAAACTGATACATACAATAATAATGCCATAATGACATCTTCAAGTGAAGCATCTTGCAAGAACCACCCAGATTTTTGAATATATGAGAATATCATTTCATTTGGAGCAATGAAACTACTAAAAGTTTTTGTTAAATGTGGATTAACTGAAAAACAGTGTCATGAAGAACCAGTAGAAGCTGAAGACAATAATGTTCTTCCATGTCAAATGGTTGCATGGTGGTGGATAATACTTTCAAAGTGGAAGATATCAAACAGTAGATGAATAATGCAATGGCCTTCCATAAACAAAAATTAACAATTTGTCAATTGTAGTCATTGTCTTCAGACTGATTGATGATGAAGATATGTTAATTTACTAGCAGAGACTAATAATACTGTGTATAAAGAAACTCACATTCTTAAAAAAATATTGCACAAATGAAGTTTGCTCTCGATGGGTACCTCACAAATATGTGGGAAAGTATACATTGGAAACTATTTTAAAAAACGTTGATAAGGTGAGTCACTGTTTTAGTGCATCGTAATCCACAAAAGTTCAGCATATGTTACTCAACATATTTCTTAATCTTTACATCTTCCTCATTTCTGGCTGAGTGTCTGTGCACATCAACTTCACAATGTTAAAGTGACAGATATTGTAGCTACATATGTCAAATTTGTACCAAAAATTTTGTAACAATGCTGATTTAATTCTTGTTTTTCACTTTAACAAATCTATCATATTTTTGGAAAAACTATTGTTGTATTGACTTATCAAATGATCCCATATTACAGAATATTAAATATTGAAATATAGTAGAGCATCGATTATCTGACCCCCAATTAACTGTCACATCGGTTAACCGACCGTTCTAGTCGGCAAATTTCAAATGTCCACTAGTGATGTGGCATTATAATATTTGGCTATGTCTTGGCTACTTTAATATTATTTTTGTTAAATTTTTGCATGTTTTAGCTGGCATCAACGGCTCGACCATTGAAGGGAGGCCAATATTTAAACAAGACTTAATTTTCTAATTATGAGTGGTTGTTTGTTTTGTGAGCAATAAAATCATTTAAAAATAATTTTTAACGATACAATAGCGACGATTATTATTTTAAAAAAAATTTGTTAGGCTAAACATTGATGAAAATTCAACGCGAAGTTGGTTAATAGCGATATACTAATAAACTAATTACATGGGATATACTAATATTCTAATATACTATACTAATAATGTATTTTTTTCCTTCTTTTCGGTTATCCGACCAACCTGAGTCCCCAATTGAGTCGGATAATCAATGCTCTACTGTATTACAGAAAATGAAAATTCAGATTGACTAAATGTATATCAAAAATAAATATTTAGAAAAAAATATAGTTTTACTTTAATTTAAACATTAAAACTTTTCATATCATGACAGTTTTATCACATAAAATAATATTTTAACAATGAGATGCATTACCAGAAAACTGTTAAGCAACTTAATATCTTTTATTTATTTTTTTGAACAGTTGTTTTAATAGAAATTTGATGAATAGGAAAATTACTATTCTCTTCTAACCACACAATTCTTTAAAATAAATATTTCTTCCATAAACAGAGCTTAATAATAAGTAATAAATACTCGTGCATAATGTTAATTAATGTGTGTTATTAATTATGATGTAAAATAATCTCTCCAAAAATAATAAAACTGATAAGCAATTTTAATTGTCATAATTAAATACCATAGATTTAGAAGCATCTATAGTTAAAAAAAGGTTTAAAATTATATTTCAACATATTATGTTTTGAAACATTCAGTAGTTAATCTTTAGTGGTTTATCACTAAAGATTAAAAATTAAAGTTTAAACAGATATAGAATATAATCGAATGTCTTTCAAATCTATCATAATCATCTTTCCAAAACATTTGGAATAAAATAAATTTGCTTATTTGTTTGTGATATCTGTGCTTGAAACCTTGTCATATACATTTGCATTTGGATTGGTAGTGTCATTAAATTTCATCTTTTCTCTTGGCTGTCTTGGGAAATTTATCTTTCTATTTATAGTTTTTTACAAACCTGTTTCATTGTATTGTATAGAAAAATTTGTAATAATCCACAAATTACTTTCAAATGATCATAAAGTTCATTTTAGCAAAGTCTATAAAATATTCTTTGTTGTTCCAGAGTAATTTTTTAACATTCAAGTATATTTCTGTAAAATATGATGAAACAAAATAAATAAAACAAATTTTATTTTATTAAGAGACGATCAAAAGAAAAATGATGAAATTTCTAATACTGATTGAAGCAATTATTTAATGCATATAGTCACTAACAACCATGTGTAGTTTTTGAACCTGTTGTATTTCTTAAGCTAATCTGAGCATTGCTGGGTACATGCTATACATGTACTGTACAATAGTGTTTGAAAATAGTTTTTGTCAACATAATCTAATAATCTCACTTTTGAATTTAGTAAATGAGACATAGTATAAAAGCAATTTTAAGATAATATTTATTTCAATATTACTTTGTATAGGCTTTTAAGATGTACTCCTGTTTATTTAGTGTGTATGAAGTGTTCATTGGTTCCATTGTCTTGCATGATCTTGAATAGATGTATTAGCTGGGTTTTTAGAACATCAAGCTTGGTAAGTGCCTTAGGAAGATTTTCCTGCAGATCGTTTTGAAATGGGTAGAGGTGCTTTGGATTAAGTATTTGTCTGTGAATTGTATAAGGAATGGGATTAGTTTTGAAAATTTGTTAAAAAATATAAATGAACTTTATTAATTAGGGTTAAATAATTTTGATAATTATATTTCAAAGCTGAATAATAGCATATTTTCAAGCATGTTCTGCTAGTGGTATAATTATCTGAACAAATCTTTTTTTGATTTATTTAAAATGATGATATAAATTTTTATAACAATTTATAATGATAATATTCTTGTAATGTTATGGCAGCATTAATGCAAATTAGGTGTAACTCATTTACTTTTTTTATGTAATTACAGAAGGGACATTTGCATGTGTAGTATAGTTAATTCATCTTTGGATGCATATCATGTGCATCCAAACCATGCATTTTATGTTAATTGCATCCCAGGGAGCATCCTCCCTGGGGTGCAATTAACATAAAATGCATGGTTTACATTCTATTTACTAGCAATTAGCTTTGGTTGTTTGGAAGCATTTGTAGATAAAAGATTAATCTGATTCTTTCTTTTTACATTTTAGGTATGATATTATTATTTAAGTTTGTGTTTTCTATACTTTTTTTGGATAATTCTTCTACTTTTAGGTTTAATATTGAATTTACCCTTATGTCATAATTATAGGTTACATGTGTTTGATTTGTTTTAACAGATTTACAGATTTGTTTGCAGTATTTTTTTTGTATGCTTTCTTCCCACAACATGGTTGTACGAGTATGCTAAATAAATAAATAAATACAATTGTAAAGCATATATAAAATTTACATTGTACAATACATGTTACATATTGTACAGTTGACCCCCCCTATAACGTGGGTTTCTATAACGGAGATTCCTATAATGTAGCGAAAAAATTGTGACAGTATTCATATAAGGATGCTAAAAGGGACTCGTAAAACGTCGTCGCTGACTCGTGTCACAACAGGATTGATTGAATCTGGACTAATAGTGGATGAGCAGCCGAACTACTTTCCGCCGTCTAGCGCCATGCTACGGAGAGTTTAGGCGGGTAAGTTGAGTTTACTATCGTCTGTATAGTAAGTCTAATACAGTACTGTAATTTTATACATTTCTTGTGAAAGAAACATTTCTTATTCAACGGCCATTAAAATTATTTATATTAATGATGTCTCCAAAGTTCAACGAATTTTTCGCAGAAAAATAACTTATCAGAAATCGCGGCCGCCATTTGGTGCGCTGCTCCGTGATGAAAACAAGCTTAAGCAATGGCGACATCGAACGGTGCACACTCGGTAAGTAATCCTACAATCTTTTGTTTATAGCATAGTTTATACGGATTATTCCCAAAAAATTATACGTGTTTTGGAAATGTTGAGTNATCACTTAAAATTTTATTCAATTCATCAATAATTTAAAGTAAAATTGTAACATTTCGTGGGAAAGAGAAATAAAACTTTCTTTGTGAGAGATGTTATCACACATCTCCGTCGAACATCTGTACATTTGCGTCAGAAACGTATCCCATCAGATATTACGAATAATAAAACCCGACTGGAGATGAATTTAGGATAAAAGGCAGAGAAATCGTACTCTCAGGGCAGTCATCGATAATTAGAATCTGCCAGAATAGTCGGCAGACGACCATATAGAAGCAACTGCCATAAAGGAGACAGATGAGCCAGGAACGACTCTGCCATAGAGAAGTGTAGACCCAGGCAGAGAAACTAGCGAACTCTCTCCAATATAGTAACCCAATCCTCTAAGTTAATTCAAGTCTCTCTCTGAAAGTAACTCCATGCATCCAGAAGACATCCAGTAACCAGAGGTATTATTATGTGAACCAATTGTAAACTCTCTCATCTAGAGATGTATGTAACTTAGCTAGTCGATAATTTAATTCGTTTCGTTTATTGTTTATATCCGATCTATAACTATTAAAATTCTTTGTTATTTGTTATCTAACCTGTCTGATCATTTGATTTTTATGGACATCCGAACTGCCTACGATCGGAACTTACGACGTCTCCACTCGATAATTATACAGCCCTCCTTTTAAATATAGATCTTAATATCGCGCATTCATATCCTAGCTAGTGTCAGATCCCTAACAAAACCGAGTTTCCACGATCTTGTTGTCTTCCTTAATTTAAACAGTAATATATCGCCATCCAGTGACAGCGTGGGCGCGTCCTAACCTCCCGACGGCTAGAAGGTTCTACTTCACCCGTATTCTCACACTAGTGCACCTAGTTGTGTGTTAAAAATTAACATTTTTTTCTAGGAAAACAGTGTTTGGATTAGTACTAGCTCACCAAATTTATATACAGGTAATCCCATATAACACAGCACTTCTATAGCATGGATTCACTCTAACATGGTTTGAGAATTGGGAACATCCCCGTATAACACAGTGCTTTTATAGCATGGATTCACTCTAACAGAGTTCAAGAATTGGGTAAAACCCTCATACAACATGAAATGTAATAAATTTTCACATACTTAAGTATTAACAGTTCACAAAAATTATTATTTTCGTGAACTATTAGTATTTAAGTATGTAAATTTTCTTTTTGGCCTTCTGTCAATACACATAATCCTTCTTGAAACTTGTTTCAGTGTTGCCAGATCTAGACGCTTCTGATTTTGTGTTGCCAGATGTTTTCCCTTACTCCATACTTACTTTATTCTTCATAAGTGCTTAGCACCATATAAGGAAATTTATCAAGATCTTTTAACTAAAAGCAAGCAATCTAAAATAACATATTTTTTGCAAAAGGTAGAGCATGGATCTGGAGATAATGCAGAAAAATGCTCAGAGGATAAGGATATCTTGCCAAAAAGAAAACACCCTTGATTAATAGTGCTTAGTGATGACGAAGAAAACATTGTTCAATTTATATTAATATATATCGCTTAAGAAAATTTTAATAAAAATATTTATCTTAATTCTGAAAATATAATAGCATGTTTTTTAATTTTTGGAACCTAACCCCCCTTTTTGTACTAGTTCTTTGTTTCGTATAACATGGATTCTCATAACATGGCAATCTTTTGGAACATAACTCCCATGTTATACAGGGGTTACCTGTACATATAAATGTATTTTATAATAAATTATCGTATATTGCAATTAAATCAACATTAAAATAATATTGAATAAAAATATTATTTGATAATGATAATGACATTGAATATAATAAATCACAAGCTAGATAAAGAGAATTAAAAATTCAAATATAAAATAATTTTCTGTAATAAAAGTAAATACAATATTAATGTATCATAGACAGGATTGGTATATAATATAATACTTCAAAAACTTCCTATTAATAAATGCACTATTTTCTTTGTAACAGTAAAAATATAGAATGCAAGAAAAGCAAATACAGTGGTGCCTCATACTTCAAATTTAATTCATTCCAGGAGGCCATTCAAGATCAGAATCAATTTTTCTCATTAGAAATAATGGAAAGTGAATTAATCCATTCCCAGACTCAAAACAATATTCATTTTTATAAACTTGAAACAGCAAATACACATAATTTCAAATAAAAATAAGACAATTATATGTCCTAGTAATAAAGCATGAAAACACGTTTTCATGCTTTATTACTAGGACTTTAACAATGTGCCAAATTTTGGAATAAAAAATATTTCAACTTTTCTAAAGATATTATTGGTGACTTTGGACAAAAGAAAAAACATTAAGTATTTCATAATATACATACAAAATCAACAGATATGCTGTCTCATTGCATGGCCTACGCTTGATATCAAATTGTTTACTCCTTTACAGGTAACATAATGATTATCTACAAAAATTGGTATAATAATTTGATTTATTAAATATTGTTTAGAATCACTAACCTTAGTAACACAATCATTATTTATTTCTTCTTCATCGTCATCATCATCCTTATTTCCAGTTTCTCTATTTCGTAATCTCTGCTGTGCCCACTTATCATAACTAACCATAACTTCTTCTTCTAATCTTTTTTTATCATCTTCTGAGAGAGTATCATATGGTACTAAATATTTGCAATATGCATCATATAATTTTGTAACACGATCTTGAGCCTATAATTGAAAAAAATTGAAATACTTAAATAATATTGAGAAGATTTTATTATTTCATTGTCATTAGTAATTAATATGAAAAATCAATTAGATATTTCTATAAATTAATAAATTACACCAAGTAAAATAGCACAAAAATTCCAAAACCAAATAATAAGAAGATAAAATTTATCATCAAATTCAAATATCATGAATTTCAAGCATTTTAATACTTATTTATAAAATTTTAAAGTAATAAAATTATGCAATTAAAAATATTCAATACTAGCTGCAAGGATCCGCTTCGCTGGGTTTTTATTTGTGGGCAAAAAGTAACGATAGTGAAAATTAAGATAATTACATTATAGCCAATCTTACCCGTTTTCACAAAATGCAAGAATTAGATCTCCCGTTTCCAGAGAATTTTTACGAGCATAAAAATATGTTCGATTTCCCGCAAAAGCACAAAAAACCGCCTGTAAATCTTGCATACCGCTTTATATTAACACTTCCTGGTCCCGATTCTATTTCTGAACGTCTCCTGTTCACGTCCAGTCAAACAAACTATTTTCAACGTTTCTGGAACGTTTACAATCGTTCTATAATCGAACCAATATTCGAATTTTATGTTCGAATTAAATTCGAACAAATTCGAACAAAACATTCGAAATAGAAAGCCACTTTTAACCACTTTCAGCCTCATATCTCCCTCACCCTTATAGCTATCGAGACGCAACCACCCCTATGCACGAATGGAGACTTGGGGCTACCACCACATACAAACACCATTCACGTGCGATGTGTAGTTTTGGCGGAAAAGTGAAATATAGGGACATACATGTCCATTTATATATATATATAGATAAAATGTTAAAATTTTTTATGCCATTAATCAAAATATCTAAATTTCAATAGATGTAGAATTTATAAGAAGAATATACAGTAATACCCCGAACTTACGCGATAGGTAGGACCGAGTGATGACCGCGTAAGTCGAATTCACGTAAGTCGGGGTATAATTTCGCAATTTGTGTAAAATCCAAGTGGGATGTATATAAGCTAATAAATGTTCTCGTTAACCTTATCTCATCTTTTGATTCATTCACGGTTACAAGAAATCACCACATAGGGTCTCTCAAGTCTCCGTAGATATAACAAACACAGAAATAAATAACACAAAATAAATTGTAGCTATGTGTCGATTCCGTGCGACACATCCAAACATGTAAGCTGAACAATAGTATGAGGGGAGTGAGTAATCAAGAGTCGCGTGGTGCTCAAACAGAAGACAAATCGACGAGATTTGAAAATCGTGTAACTCCGGGTTCATGTAAGTCGGGGTAACATAAGTCGAGGTATTACTGTATTTTAATATATTACAATCATCATCTTCAAATCTCTAAACCTCATTCACATTGCTGTTTATATCAGTAATAGTTCTCAATTGCATTATTTAATAAAATTCTAGTTCTTTTTAAAGTTAATGAACATCACTAAGTCCTCTGTATTAAATATGAATTATGATCACCATAATTAATCAGGTTATTTTTCGCTACTATTAATAATTAGATATTAGAGAGGTTGCAGCTGAAGTTCAAATGTTAAACTTGTACGGCAAGCAGAAGTACACATTTGACGTTTGAACTCCAAGTAAAACACGTTGCACCACATGTTCATGTCATGCACTGACTCAAGGGATATCGTTGAAAAATGGCAGAAACATTTAACGACGACGAATGTTACCAGAGAAGGTAAATAAACAAATTAAACTATTTTTAAGTATTTATAGAATATTTAATAACACTAAATAATTACTTTTAATTAGCATTGTGTCACCTACGGTACAATAGGACTACCTCATACTTTTGTTGAGGGAAGTAGTGGCTTATGTAAATCTGAAAGCAGCTTGGAAAATTATTTTTAGAAAATTTACAAACGTATTATGCTGCTGATAGTAGAAGATGCTGTGAAAGAACAAACCTACTCCACAGAATTATGATAAGGTATTATGAACAGAAATATATGTAAATTCTATAGGCACTTCACATCACTTGCGAAAAAATTGAATAATTAAACAATTTCTGAATTAAAATAGTCTGTTTCTTTACAATATTATTCATAAATACTTAAATAATCATTATTTTAATAAAATACAACATAATTTTAACCCCAAAAAAAAAAAAAAAAAAGAAGTTTAAGCTGAACTTCTACTCGCCATGCTAGACGTAGCAAATGCCATTATCAACCTTCTAGAATTGCCAGATGGCAGCACTTGATGTCTGATGTTTACATTTTGGGCTGAAAACGTTGGCCGCAACCTTTCTATTAAGATGGCCGGATGGCTGCGCGGTCAAGGTGGCAGCCTACTGCTCTGGGGGACCCGGGTTCAAATCCAAATGGGTTGAAAAATCCCCAGTCCGTTAGGATATGTCGGGCCCATCCCTCACCATCCGGCAGCCCCATTGTGGGCCTGGCTGAACCCATAATGGGCTTGCAAAAAGAGGCCCTCTTAGTGCCCACAGGGCAGAAAGAGTTAGGAAAAAAAACCTCTTTATTAATTAATTTGGTATTAGAGATAGATGTTAGGTGCCATCTCTTTTCCAAATTAGTATTATAATAATTTAATATTTATTAAATAATTTTAGAATAGTCTGGAAGAAAAGAATAATTCTTGTAATACCAAATTACTTAATATCTAATTATTAATAGTAGTGAAAAATAGCCCAATTAATTACAGCAATAGTATGGTTTATTAAGTTAATGAACTTAATATACAACTGTACTTGCATATTCAAGCTTAAAATATTTTAATGAGTCATACATAAAAGTCTAGCAGTTACAAAAATATTCAATTGGAAATATTTTTCGCATACAATATGCCATTACGAAGCCAATATACCTTACAGAATGAAACAGGACAATATTTTCATTCTAAACTTAGAACATCATCTAATATTGACTAGAATAGAATAAAATTTAAAATTTAAAGTAAAGCTTACAGCTTTTGGTATGTGCATTGCATCTGCAACTCTCTGCCATTTCTTTTTTTCAATAACTTGCTGCAATCCACCAAAATGTTGCACAGTGTGATAAAATTTTGATAAATCCAGTTCAATACCACCAATCTAAAAAAAGATTACAAAAAATTAATCTAATTTTAATTTTTAATGAATAGAAGAAAAATATCTAATTATTTTAAAAACTGCAAGAAGCTATAATAATAAACTAATAAGAGATATAATAATAATAATAATAATAATTTTTACCATATTGAATGTGACTATAAATAAACAGCATAAAAAATTCTTTTATTGTTTAATGAGGGAAACAATTNTTTATACTTGAGGCCACAAAAATTTTCCATGGGGGAGCGCAGTTTGAAGAAAATTACATTAATAAATTTCTATTTAATTATTTACTTTTCGGGGATTTTTTCCACACGTAGATTATAGAGTGCAGTATTACATCAAAGCATCCCATGGTTTCAGAGTGTAAGGTTAAGTATTTCAATCATTTTTACGATCATAATTTGAATAATAAATTTTTACTCGATCCCAGGGAGGGATCGAGTAAGAATGTCCCCTTCTGTGGATGCCCATAGTTATAGTCATAACCTTTGAACTTTTAAACAGATATTCCTAATGCTACACTACAATTTCATATATACAATATACATATATATACAGTGAAACTTGTGTAAACCGGACTCGTACGGGACCGAATATTTTCCGTTTTGGGCAGGTGTTTTTTTTAACACAAAAAATTACTACATTCTTAAGAATTTTTCTGGTTTAGGCAGGTTTCTGTTTTATAAAGGTTCCATTTTCGACAGGTTTTACTGTAATTCAATTTAAGAAAAGATTGTAAAATTATTTTTTTTAATTCTTGAATCTATGTTCTTGTGCTACTAGTTGACACAACCTAAAACAAAAATCAATACAAGTTGACATATTATTGGGCTAACAGCTGACATAAAATCACCAACATCAACTGATATAGAAAACAGATATTTAATCCTATCACAAATTACAATCATTTTTGGTATTGGAAATTAATGTATTATTTGTGAATAAGTAATAATTCTAATATCAGATTCATTTTGATTAAAAACAGTCTTTTTGTCATCACAGCAATTCATTGCCATAATTTTGAGATTGTCTTTTAGTATCTTATGAGTAGTACACACATACAGTAGTGTTGTTTATCCGAAAGCTAGTTATCTGAAATGTCAGTTAACTGAAAGCATTCCAGTCGGCAAATTTAAAGTTTTGCTAGTGCTGTGGCACTGCAATCTTCGCCAATATCTTGGGCTAAGCCAATATTTTTTTTGTTGGTGTGTGTGTTTTAGCTGGCAGCACTGGCACTTTTGTGTGGTGTTTTTCTGAGGACTGTGTGTCTTGCTGAATTGAATGTTTTTGATACTAAATTAACTTCTAAAGTATAATTTTTTTTTGTTTTTATATTTTGCAATTTATTTATTTTGTT
This sequence comes from Centruroides sculpturatus, assembly GCF_000671375.1. Taxonomy (NCBI): domain Eukaryota; kingdom Metazoa; phylum Arthropoda; class Arachnida; order Scorpiones; family Buthidae; genus Centruroides; species Centruroides sculpturatus. Next base: position 276,102 of record NW_019385148.1, on the reverse strand, counting down.
TGTAAAAAACAAAGAAATAATTTTGAATGATACAATAGCCATGAGTATTTAAAAAGTTTATGTTAGGCTTAACATCATTTAAAAAGTTTACGTTAGGCTTAACATCAACGAAAATTCAATGCAAAGCGACACACAACAGAGAAAAATTTCAACATGGGATAGGTTAATATATTTTTTTGTACATAATTGGTTATCCGAAAAATAAGTTATCCAAACAACCCCAGTCCCCAATTGATTCGGATAAATGACGCTATACTGTATTTGTAAAATTTTACTTGAAATTCTGATTATTCAAAGAAAAATATCTTGGAAATGTCAGCCATTAAGCACTGTCATGCTTTAGTGTCTTTACACCTTAATTTATTAATAAAACTGAAAATAAATTTTTATGATTTTATTAATGGCAATAAATATTGTTATAAATATTCTAGTTATTATTAAAATGATAATTTACTAAGCAATGTTAGAAAGTTGGTGTGTGTAATTTTATTAAT
>NW_019385148.1:270914-274196 GCF_000671375.1 Centruroides sculpturatus | reverse complement strand
GTATGTACCAAGTAGAATTAAATTTTCAGCCTGGTAATTGAAATGGTCCAATATATAGTGTATGATCCCTGCTTGTGGAAATATGCCAAAAGATGGAATCTGTGATTTTAAAAGGTATGTCATATGCTATTTGTATAATTAACGGTTTTTTAAATTCATATGTAGGGTTATGATGTGTGTAAAATTGGTTTTATATGTTTTTAGTTGACTGAGGAGGGGCGAAACAAAGCCCAAAACGTGTGTATAAGCGCATATCAACAAAAACTGAAATAAACGAATGTTGTGCCAAGTGTTGGTTATTACGTTAAATTGCAGTTTAAAAAAATAAATATAAAGACACAACATGGTTTCAAAATATGGAAGGAGAAGAAACTATATAAAAAAATACAAATATGTCACACTAACCTTATATAGCTTTGCACTTAATTTTTGGAAGTTAAATCCAAAAATTGGAAGCCAAATCAAATTTGAATCAGACCACAAAAATTTTTATAGAATACTCAAAGAAGGTCCTAAGGTGGATTGAAAACGTTAGCATTACATTTCAAAAATTAAATGCAAAGCTATACAAGGTTAGTGTGATGTATTTGTATTTATTATCACTTTGTTCATATATAAAATCAACTCTAATTATGTGTACATATATAAACACACAATTATAGTTAATTAAGCTAGATATTAATATTATACTTAATTCTAAAAATATTTAAAATTACTTGAATTGTATTAAAGTTATAAAATTGAAGCTTCATAAAAATTTGTTTTCATAATTTTACATTATTTTTTTTATTCCGTACAGTATTTATTATTCTGATTCTCATTAAAGCATAGAAATGCTTTTTTTTTTTAATTCTTAAAAGATGCTTATTAACAGTATTATATAATTGAGAACTTTTAAAAATATAATGTTAATAGCTATTAATAATATTTTAGGACCAAAGAAAATACATTCACTAAGAATTCTGGTACACTACTTTGATGCTGCTACTTAAATTTGGTAGAGTTAGTTTGAGGAAGGCCAATGCTAATCTTGCCTCTTTAATAAAATCTATAGTTTTTTAATTTTCACTTAATGAGGGTGGTCAAGGCTTATATCATACACATTAATTCAAAGTAGAATAAAACTTACTTTTTACTTCACTTTAGAATTATAGAATTCTTGTTATTAAAACCAGAAATAAAGAGTTTGATTACATGGGAATTACTGAAATGTTGAGCTTCAAAATTAAGAAGCACAGTATAGATAAGATTACTAATAAATTTCTGCTAGAAGTGATGATTAAAGATTCAGTAGTGCTTTGGGATAAAATAGAACGGAAAGAAAACTGACCAACACAATAATGTCAAGTCAGAAGAATTTGTCTGAAATGTTAGCTGATGTGGCTATGATATATATAACTCTATATGCTTGCCACTCTGAAGAACCCAGGTTTGAGTCAATGTCAGATTCTCAGGAATGTTTCTTGGATAGTTTGGCCTGGAAATAGTGACTCAACCTTCATCTGGCTGCTCTATTATGGGTCTGATTAAACCTTTAATGGACAAGTTTTAAAAGTCCACTTAGTACCTACAAGTCAAGAAGAATTAAATAATAATAATAAATATAATAAAATAATCTGTCTAGATTTATGGAAGAAATCTGAAACAAAATGTTATAAATGCCAAATATTTTAACTATCTTTCCAACCTTTGGAAATAGTTACATTTCAAGATGAATTTTAAGATTAAAAAATTTTTAAGAATAATCTCATCAGTCTGATGAGGATATTCTGTAATTTGTGTAATAAATAAATAAATAAATTTAATATTAGACTAATTGATTTATTTTTTAATTCTATATTTTTCACAAAAGATATTTTTGTTAATAAATTTTTATTCAAGTCACATTCTTTCCTATTTCTAAGACAGCATATTGTTATGTTACCATGTGTTTATTTTATTCTTCACGCCTGATAATGAAGTACTACTAGAATGATTTCTTTCTTAAAGTAAATTCCTTTTTAGACTCTAAGTAAACCTGTTTCACAAGTATTTTATAAGTTTGGAGAACTTTACTTGACAAATGTTAGACGATAATTTGAACTGCTGACCTTTGAGAAACTAATCTAAAACTCTTCCACTTGAATTAATCCAATCCAACAGTTTCTGAAAAATTTGAAAGATTTATATGGTAGCAATGAAAGCATATAATTTTGAAGCTACTCTTAGAAACTTTCTAAAATGATACTATGAAGTTAAAAAGTTTTGATAATGGCTCACAAAAGAATAATTCAAAATGCAAGAAAGATATTAAAAATCTTTGTAAAAATTCTTCCAATTCAAAACAAAATCAATGCAAAGTTTTATAAATTCTAATATCTGAATTAGGCCTTTAGAAAGAATTCAATGCTGACCTTTTGAGTTATATTAGGGTTGAAAAAATTTGATATAAGAGGAACATTTTTATCTGTTTAGGAAATAAATTTAAGTTAATTTTCAAATAATGGGAATATGCATTCCAAAACTTCAAAAAATAAATTGTATTCTGACAGCTATAACAAGTGATATAAATTATTATATTTGTGGTGTTGTCTCAAAATACCAAATTTTGAACAGTTCAACAATTCCATTTCAATTTTATTACTGAAAATAGGAAATGAGTTATAGAATAAACCAAATATGTATACAAATATAAACATCCATAAACCTGATTTTTAGATCAAGGCTGAATGATTGAATTATTACATGGACTATATTAATGCTACTGATTGCTAATTATTGATTTAATATCAAGTAATTTAGTCTAGAGGTAGAAATTTGATGTCATCTCTTGATAAATTAATAATCATAATTATTAAATTTATCAAGGCTAGCAATACGACCACATGCCAAGAGGGAGTTGCAAGTTTGAGTCTGATTTCAGGCCAATTCTTTTCTTCTAGAACCTTCTAAATTAAGTATTAAGTGTTAATTTAATTATAATAAAATAAATATTTTATTTGCATTAAGACTAGGCCTTATTACAGGTGGTTATTTTTCCAGTAATTTATTAGTATACATTTGTTAAATACAGTAGAACCTCGATTATCCGCCCCCCGATCAACCGACCCCTCGGTTAACCGACCGTCCTAGTCGGCAAATTTCAAATGTCCGCTAGTGATGTGGCGCTACAATATTTGGCTATGTCTTGGCTACTTTAATATTATTTTTACGTGTTTTAGCTGGCAACACTCATTCGACCATGAAAGGGAGCCAGTATTTAAACGAAGCTTAATTTTCTAATTTTTAACGATACAATAGCGA
>NW_019385148.1:241179-263540 GCF_000671375.1 Centruroides sculpturatus | reverse complement strand
AAAAAAAAAAAAAAAAACTAAGAGTAAACCAATCAAACTTCAAACTATAATACTATTAAATAAACAGAGCTAAAAAATATTAAACAAAATAAAGTCAGACTCTATCAAATTTTTATCTAGAACAGAGAGGTCAATGATAAAATAGTTTCCAAACAGTCTTACAATTTTAATAAAATTTTCACTTTTTCACAATAATCACTGTTGTTAATTAATGAATAAAATAATTTTAAAAAATTTAAAACTGCAATTTTAAATATTTGTTTGCATGATTATCTTCAATTTTTAAAAATTGATAAAAATTTATTCTAATTCAAAATCTGTTATATTCTAGTTTATATTTAACTGATGATTTTTTTTTATAATTAACAAATATAATAAATAAAATATTTTTACAAGTAATCAATTTTTTATACAAAATAAAAATATTTGTTTTGCTTACATCATCATCATTATTCATAAACTCAATATATGTAGGCCGTTTTTTTTAAACCTCTGATGGTCCATAAAACAAAGACAAGTGTAAATAACATTACCATAAGTTAGGTACAAACATGGTTACGTTTCAACATAATCACTGTGAAGATTGAGGCATTTGTCTATCTGTGGACGAGCTTTGAAATCCTCTCTTCATAGAATGTTGCCACCAGTGATTGAGATGGGCCTTAACATTGTTTTGAAGATCGTCATTAGTCTCAAACCTCTGCCCTCCTAGCCACATTTTTAGTTCAGGAAAGATGTGGAAATTGCTTGGGCACTAAATCAGGGCTGTACACTGGGTGTTTAAAAAGTTCCAAGTTAGGTGGAAGTTGAAAGGTGACAGTCTTCACACCTTTAATGTATGAAGACTTCCACCTCTTTCCTGAACTGAAAATTTGGCTAGCAGGGCAGAAGTTTGAGACTAATGACGATCTTCAAAACAATGTTAAGGACCATCTCAATCACTGGTGGCAATATTCTATGAAAAGGGGATTTCAAAGCTTGTCCACAGATAGACAAATGCCTCAATCTTCATAGTGATTATGTTGAAAAGTAACCATGTTTGTACCTAACTTATGGTAATAAATTCATTTTGTTATTTACACTTGTCTTTGTTTTATGAACCATCAGAGGTTGAAAAAAACTGCCTTTGTGTATTTAATGTATAAATCATAAGTTTGAATATTTAAAATATTTTATAACATTATACAGTATTCTTCAAAAGTAATGCACCAGAAGATGCTTCCATATATAGCATGTAATTTATGGTGTAAATTATCATAATTTAATGTCACAATGATTTACATATACAGTAGAAAATGTTATGTTTACTTTCAATAGTTGTAGTTGTTGTTGTTGTACAAATGTAGAATGATTGAATTCACAATGCCAAATATTAGTTTGTGTATCGTACTGTAATAAAATGGTTAAATACAATAATTTTTTAAGTTATACATTTATTAAATAATTAATAATAACTGTATGATATACCTTGATGATTACATATTACAACAATTTACACTGTAAATTACATGTTTTCCCTGCCAGCACCCCATATTGTACCATACATACATACCATGCATGTATGTATGGTAATATCCAAAGATGCTTACATACATGCATAGGATGTATGTATGTAAGCATCTTCAGATGCATTACTTTTGAACAACCTTGTATAAGAAAATAACTAAATTGCAGAAAAATAAAATACTGATATTATCAATTTTAAATTGCTACAATTTTAATTTTTAAATTATTTTTTAAAATTAAAAATAATACATAATTATTGAATCATATTGAACATTATAAAAAGTTATTGGAAGTAATAATCATCAATCATCTATTTATTTTGCTATTAATAATTTTAGAAAAAATTATTAAAATATTATTGTTTTTACTATTCAAATATTAAAAAAATCAAATTTAAACTACTATTAAGATAGCAAATTATCAATAATTTATATAATCAGGATATGCTTGAAATGCATATATTTTTTGTATTATTGCTAATCATTCAAATAGTAAAACTATCTAAATACCTTAAATTGAGCTGGCGGTACTATTTTACATATTCCAAATTTTTCTGCTTCTGGCTGAATTTTCTTAATATATTCCAAAGGATCAAGAAAATCTTCTTGAGATGGATAAAAAACAGGTGCATTTAATATTTTGGGGTTGTCTTGAATGGAAGTTGTTGAATCTTTTCCAGGTGAATTATCATCTAGTTTGAGTTTTTTACTGAAAGATGTAGTTCTACTTCTTCTTCTTGGTAATGATGTAGAAGTTGTTCCTGGAGAAGTTATTGCTTTTGGCATATTTTTTACTTTTGTTTTTCCAGATTCTTTAGGACTAGAATCAGTAGAAACTTCAGGAACTATGGCATCAGTTGTAACTGGTAAAGGAGATCCTACTGGTGTCATTGTTTGTGTTCCAACTGAAGTTTCTTCACTTCTAAGAGGACCTTCATTCATACAAGCTAAAAGATCTTCTTCACAAGTATTTGTTGCAGCATCTGCCATTGTTTTAGTTGGCGTTAATTCCTGAATAAAATGTAAAGGAACTTGGGCAAGTGTGTCCCTCGTTGTCAACAAAATAGCACCCGCTGTAAATGCTTCATCAAAAACACCAGAAAATTCACTTGTCATCAAACTCTGAATTTCTTCGGCACTTCCAAAAACCAGATCACTTGGTAATGTTTGAGCCATTTCATTAGAAATAGCATCAAATGTTGCTACTCCATCTGACATGTCTTCAATAATATAAGATGTTTCTGTTTCATCATTTGGACACTCTGTTGTAGGTTGTCCAACAGAAGAAGTTAATGCTGTTGAATTTGTTTCACATCTATTATTTAAAGAAGAATTTTCAATTGCTTCTTCTGATTGATTGAGTTCTTTGGTTGAAGAGTCACTATCATCATTCAATGCTTTATCTTTAGAATCAGATATCACTGTTTCACTACTGTTATCACTATCAGATTTTTTAAAATTATATTCATCCGACATTTCATCTGTTTCTAACTGATCAAGAGTCTTTTTTTGTAAACCTTTATTCTTTGAGTATTTATTTAGAAGTTTTGATAGAACTTTTTTGCTTGACTTTTTTGAGGATAATTCTCTCTGATATAAATAACCTGATTTATTAAATTTCTTTGATTTATTTGCTGAATCATTAAATTCTAAATTTTCTTTTGAAATAAATCCTTCATCCTCCATTAATTTTTCAAAATCATTAAATGCATACTGTTCTCCGCTATTCTTTTTCTTTCTTAATGCTAACTGGTAATCTTTATCTGATTTTGAATATTGACTTTGATCTTCATTAGGATAATTATTTTGTTTATCTTTCTTGTTAAACTTTTCTTTTTTACCCACAATTCCATAGGAATTTTTACATGTATATTTATGATCTTCTGAACTAATTCTTTCTAAATCTCTTGATTTACCATCTTTTTTCATTGATTTTTCTTTGGATGAATCAAACTGTTTTAATTTATTAAAGTTATTAAATTTATCACATTTTTCTTTCTCTTGATTCTGCTTTTCAGATTTACTTTTTTCTTTTTCTTTAATTAAGCATTTTGAGTTGTCATCATATTTTCTTAATTTATTAGTTTCTATTATTTGATTTATTTCTTTATTTTTTAACATAGATACTTTTTGTTTTACTTGATCTGTTAGCTTTCCTTCATTAGTTAATTCTTTCAAATTTAATTTTTCTTGGTTCAAAATTTTCTTGTTTCTTCCTCTTGTAACCTTTTTGGCATCAATATTAACTTTACCTTCAAGTTTAGATTTTGAAACTTTACAGTCCATTCGCTTTTCATTTTTCTTTTCCAATTTAGCTTCATTAATAATCATTTCTTTTAATCTAGCACTGCGTGTCATGGGTTTTGATATTTGTGTTTTACATAATTTAGATGATCTAGTTCTTCCTAGGGTATCATGAACTTGCCTGACAGGTTGAACAAATTTCTTTTTTACTACAGTTTTATACTTCTTAGTTAACTGAGTTTTTGATTGTGTAATTTTTTCAGGTGGTGGCAGTTTTACATAGGAATGTTCTGCAGTACTAAGTAATGCTGCTTTTCTGATAGACATGTGGGACATAGTTTTATTTTTTACTTGTATATTTTTTATTTGTTTAGATGAATTATTACTGTCTTTCCTTAGACTTATTCTAGATCTTTCAGTTCTTTGTTTTTGTGGTACCTTTTTAATTGTAATACTACTATTAGAATCAGTATCACTATCAGAATCAAAATCTAAAATTGGAGGAACAAGTTTGGCTTTTCTTAACCATGGTGTGGTAGAATTTTGTTGTGTGGCTGTTCGTGTTACAGGAAGAGACAATTCTTGATGAATTTTTGATGACCTTAAGAGTCTTTTGTTTTCTACAGGAGTTTTATTGCTTGCAGAGCATGCACTTCTTGTCTGTCTGACATTAATTAAATTTTCAACAGTTCTTTTTACTGAGGAATTAGAATTCTGATTAATATTCTGAGTTCTTAAAGTAATTGCAGGTTTTGAATTGTGAGATAAATTTTCTTTCTGATTATGGAATGTTTTAGTCCTTTGTTTTGCAAGACGCTGTTGTTTATATTTTTCTTTAAGAGCACTTACAGATGCTAACTGTTTTGATTTCCCATTAATGTTATTATTGGGTTGTAATAATCTTAATCGTCCTGGAGGTGCAGTTTGCTTATGTTTTTGAAATTCAGAGTCATCACTCAAAAATTTTCTTTTTCTATTATTAAGCACCTGAAATTTGTATTAAAAATTATTATTATTAAAACAAAAATAGTCATCAAATTTTAGTATTTATCTCAAATTAGCTATAGAAAAAGAATACAGAAATACAGAAACAGCAGAAAAACACCATAAAAATCTAAACAATACTTTCTTATATTAATATGTTTTTATACTATTTAATTTAGTTAACTTTCTTCAATATATAACTTTCTCACACACACACACACACACACAGAGAGAGAGAGAGAGAGAGAGAGAGAACGTAAAAGCANAACATTATCACAGAATTCATTTTATTAATAATTCATTGCATTTCTAGAACAGTTAATTTAAATTATAATTTAATGAAATATGCTACTTTAATTTTTTTATTAATCAATACTATAATCAAATTACAGAGCTTAAAATTTTATTTTACTATACCTCTTTACTTCTACTTCGTTTTTGGTGGCATTGCATATTATATGTACTTTCTTCAGAAGCTGATTCTGACTCCATACCTTCTTTATTAGAATGACTCCTTTTTCTGTTAAGATTATATTTATTTGTTGGTTGTCTTAATGAAGAAATATTTTCATGCTTATAAAATTTATCATGTTCTGATTTTGAAGCATATTCTTTGTATGAAGCCATATCAAATAATTCAGGTTCAGGACTACCTTCTCTACTATCAGAACTACTATCACTTTTTGCACAGTTGTTGAGAAAATCTAGTGATGGAGGTAAAATTGATGTGCCTGTAAAAAAACATTTATCTAATTACTTAATGATGAAAAAGTCATAAAAATTAAAACTTTTATTATTTTTGTATTAAATTTTTTAAAATTCTCTGCAATCTTTATCTTTAGTTTTTCTTTTGCTTTTGTTATTACTGTTAATAAGCTTATGAGGAATTTGATTACATTAACTAATAAAATGTTCAAAAGTTTGTTTCAAAGATTAATAAATTACTTCCATTTATATTTAAAAGAATAATCTCTAATTTAACTAGAGAAATTTAACATCAACTACGATGTGATGACCAGGGTCCAATATTATGTTTCAGGTATAAGTATATATAGCATACTGCTGGAAAAATAATTTGATGCGTATTTAAGATTTTTTGCAAAACTGAACTATCTTACACAGAACTACAGTTATTATGCATCTGGATATTAAAAGCAGAATACATGTATGTAAAAAGCCACATTTTTTTATTGGCATAACTTTAGTGAAATTAAAATTATATAATGGAAAACTGAAGCCCAATGAATTAAGTACAGTAGTTTCAACAGAACTAATATTTAATTAAATAACCATAGTTTTTTCATACCAAAACACATCTCTTTGGTATTCTATTAATGATATTCTGTAGCTCTTTCATTATGATGACACGATGTCATATGGCAATTGGGTTTTGGTGACATATTTTTTAAAAAATTTATTCACAGATTTTTAATAGGATTAAGTGGCTATAATCAGATTTAGTAAAAAATTTCTTATTTTGTGATTGCAAGTGCATTTTTGCAAGAATCATGAAATTTATTTCATGATTCTTGCATTTGTATTTAAATGTAAATATTAATTAAATTTCTGTATTAATAACAGTTAGAATTTCAGTTTTAAATAATTAATTTCTAAATTGTCTGTTTATGTATATTGTAATGAAATAATCATATGGAGAATATTAAATATGGGTTGGTTACTTTGACATAAGACATATTTAAACATTATCACAGAATTCATTTTATTAATAATTCATTGCATTTCTAGAACAGTTAATTTAAATTATAATTTAATGAAATATGCTACTTTAATTTTTTAATTAATCAATACTATAATCAAATTACAGAGCTTAAAATTTTATTTTACTATACCTCTTTACTTCTACTTCGTTTTTGGTGGCATTGCATATTATATGTACTTTCTTCAGAAGCTGATTCTGACTCCATACCTTCTTTATTAGAATGACTCCTTTTTCTGTTAAGATTATATTTATTTGTTGGTTGTCTTAATGAAGAAATATTTTCATGCTTATAAAATTTATCATGTTCTGATTTTGAAGCATATTCTTTGTATGAAGCCATATCAAATAATTCAGGTTCAGGACTACCTTCTCTACTATCAGAACTACTATCACTTTTTGCACAGTTGTTGAGAAAATCTAGTGATGGAGGTAAAATTGATGTGCCTGTAAAAAAACATTTATCTAATTACTTAATGATGAAAAAGTCATAAAAATTAAAACTTTTATTATTTTTGTATTAAAAAATACAATTATTTCCATGTAATACAGTATTTAATCTAATATAAATATGGAGAAACAAGTCTTAACATTTAATATTTATAGCTTTCAAACTTCACAAAAGAAAGAGAACAAAACAGCCTATCATTTTTCAAACATCAAAAACATAACATTCTATAGCCATAACAATGACTCTGTTTTCATTACAACAAAAAACTTTTTTCCAATAAAATCTTATTTTTTATCTATATATATAAAAATGGACGTGTGTGTCCCTATATTTCACTTTTCAGCCAAAACTACACATTGCACGTGAATGGTGTTTGTATGTGATAGTAGCCCCAAGTCTCCATTCGTGCACTATGGTGGTTGCGTCTCGATAGCTATAAGGGTGTGGGAGATATGGGCTTGAAAGTGGAAGATTTTCTATTTCGATTTTAAAAATTTTCGAATTGGAATTCAAATTGGTTCAGTTATAGAACGATTGTAAACGTTCCAGAAAATTGATCAAATTGAAAATAGTTAATTTGACTGGACATAAAAATTCTCTAATTAGTCTGGAAACGGGGGACCTAATTCTTGCATTCTGTGAAAACGGGTAAGATTGGCTATAATGTAATTATCTTAATCTTCACTATCGTTACTTTTTGCCCACAAATAAAAACCCAGTGAAGTGGGTCCTTGCAGCTAGTTACATAATAAAATTAAGGAAACAGTAGCACCAAATTTTGCCCTAGTGGCTGAATATAATCCAACAGTGTTCAGAATACTACAAAATGACAAGTAACTCATGACCTATCCAATATGACTGGAATTTATTCTATACCAGTGGTTCCCAATTAGTTTTTCCTGCGTACCACTTCAAGAAAGAGCTCAAGCTCACCTACCCCTTATAGCAGAAATTCATATTAATCCATACTAATATTATAAATTTGAAGGTAATTCTGTCTGTTGTCTGTTATCTTTTCACGTCTAACCCACTGAACAGGTTTTAATAAAATTTGGCACAGAGATAGCTTACATGTTGGAGATGGACATAGGCTACATTTTACTGCAAGAAAATATCTTACTCCCACGAAAAAATTCGATATAATGCGGGCAAAGCTGTGGGTAGACAGTTAGTGATAAATAGAGTAAGTTTTTTTTACATTTATTACCTTTAAAATACAATTCTAATAATAATGAAAATAACATAAGGTTATTTAATTTTAATGTGACAAATGTGCACGATTTTCTTCGCACAACTTTGTAAAATCTGGTTGCTTTTTGGTCAGCTTCAGTCTCAAGTCATCTTTGAGTTGAAGTTGATGACGATGTTTAGTTTTCATGTTTGTCATGGCCGAAAATCCGCTGTTGCAGACGTATGTTGTGCAAAATGGTAGTAAATATTTTATTGCTGCTTCGCTGACATGATGATAATGATAATTGTACAATTAACACAAGTTGTGTTAATTGCACAATTTTTGTTTCTTGCCTAAGAATTTCATTTAGCTATTGTCACAAATGCATTTTTTTTTTTTTTTTTGATGAAAGTTCGAAAATATTTTTAGTTATAAATAAATGAATCTGTGCATTCGACATCATGTTGTAAATTGTCGAATTTTTGATGGTCCACCCATTACTTTTTTGATTGCTTCATCTCATGCATTTAAATTTTAAATCGACCGATTTTCGATTGCCATGCGTACCCCTTCATGCAATTTTGCGTACCTCAGGGGTACGCATACCACTAATTGGGAACCATGGTTCTATACCTTTAAGTGACAACAGTACAACAAGCAGGTAAAATACACTGGATCCACTATGAAGAATCTCAACAAAGCTCTTTCTGCATAATCAATGGAAACTGATATTGAAGTATAAGATGATACTAAAATAATATGACCAATAACTGAAATCCACAATTTAAAACACTCTTGAAGTCTTAGAAAACTACAAGGGAAATTTAGCACAGAGATGTAATAATTACCATAATGCAGATTCCTATATGGCTTTTAACCCTTAAAGTCTTCATTCCACATATATTCTATAAGTTAATTTTATTTACCATTTTTTCTTTATATTTATATATTGTTTAAATGTTTAATTTTATTATTAATTTATTCTGTAATAATATTATATTGTAATCATGTATTAAACTGTTATCATTCATTTTTCTTTTCAAATCTTGAATACATTTGAATAGAATCATTCAAGTTATTCAGACTGATAACTGAAGCAGAGCCATTAATTGGATTGAAAACGCTTTTGTTTTAATAAATTTACTGCTGGAGTTTACAAGATGTTTTTAATCGAGTGTATTATATACTAGTGGATTAATTTCATAACACTATGATTACTAAAAGCCATTTTGATAATTATTTCTATTGCTGATAATGAACTTTGCCAATTTCTTAATTATTTAAAAGTTGGTTGCTTCTAAAATACTAATTATTAAACAAGGTTTTTTTAAATACATCTATTACTTTTTTATCATTACTAACATAATTTGATTAATATTGTAATTAAGTGTATCGTTTACATTTAAGCTGGTGATCATTGCAAAATATACAACATAACTTACTTAAATCAATTATTTCTATATTTATTAAGTCCATTTAATTAGTTAAATTTATTGCTCTTCAAATAATTTTTTTCAGTTCTACATATATAATATGGATTACTTTCATTCATATTATTATATATTTTATAGCTGAATTTAATTTTATAACTTCTATTACAGTAATCCTTCAATTAATGTAGTTTTTTGAGAGTAGATTCTTATTTTTAAATTATTAGCACACATTAAACAAACAGCTTAAGTGACAATGCACGCATAACAAACAGGATCACATCTGACAAAATTTATAGCCAAATTTTTCTAAACTATTTGTATGGAAATTACTCAGCTGTAGAAAAATCTAGCAATGAGTTAAATAACTTTCCTGGCTATTATGAAATTGTATTTAAAAAAATAACTTTTATAATTTTAATTACAATTTAAATTAATAAAATCACATGTGGCACCATTTGTTATGAGCTTTTGTTATAAAAACTTTTTATATTTTTTAACTATTATAAAATGGCAAAAAGCTTAATTTTGAGGGTAGGGATGAGTTTTATAAAAAAAGTATAAATGTTAATAACAAATAAAATCATCATTAAATTAAGTCTGGTCCTACTGAAGATACACACAATTTTCTTTATCTCACCACCCCCTCAACCTTTAACCACCAAAATTTAATAGCATCAATGCTCCTCATATACAAGCCACCACGCTAAATTTTGTTACTTAATCTTTACCCCACTCTGAGATATTAAGTGAAATAGACACCAACACACATACACACAGACATACATATCCACAGAATTTTTTTTGTCATCTTTTTGACTGTTTTGGATTCATGAGGTCTCAAAATGTAGAAATCTGAAAAAAATTTAGAGGGACAAATTTGACACAATTCCAATACTTTCCCTTCTTATGTATACAAAACAGCTGGGAAAGTAAAATTGATTGGCATGGAGAAACAGTAAGCTACATTTTGTGAATTTATCAATTTTTAACAATATAAAATTTTATAAAATCTTCATGAATATTTTCATGATAAATAAGCTGAAATTTCTAATTCATCAGATTAAATAAAAATTAATCACAGGGCTCTAATTTCACAGTTTTTTAATATGTAAGGAGAGATGTCATAATTTAAAGAAACCCAAATTTTTAAAAATTCATTAATTAAATAATCTAATCATTTAATTATTAGTATCGCCAAATTAAAATATCAGTTATAAGACATCTGGTAACCTTTGATTATAGAATTAAATCATTTGTGTTGCCACTAATCATCCATTGTTATGTAGTGGTAAAATCATTAGTAAACATTTTGAAAGTCTTGAGATTAATTCAATTAATAAACATTGATTATATTATTCAATTAACATGATTTTGATTAGTGTGCCATTCTCAGAAGATACATAACTGTATTAACTGAGTGATTACTGTATTCAATGAAAAAATATTAAAAGAAAATTACCTCTTTAAATGTGCCTAAAGGTCATGAACACCCTACATTCCCATTTATTGTATGGGATGACTTGTAATTATCTGACTTCGTAGTAGAAGTTTTAAGTTATGGACCTAAGTTTGCACCCCCTCCTATGACCATGAATTTGAATCTCATCCCGGATTTGGAGACTCTACTGATAGGCCTACCAGACACATGAAAGGAATATTACCAGTGGATGGCCATGCACAGAATTAAAAATACAAAGGAGCCTTATAAAATAATGAAGTTGAGAACAAAATTATGACACACAAACCATTGGATGCAGCTAAATGGGGTGATGTTGGTCAGGGCCGATAAGACCAAGTTTCTCATCCTCATGAGATGCACTACATACAATTGGTTGTTATTAGAGTATGTCAATTCAACATAATGTGAGAGCATGGACAGTAATACAGTAGACAGGTTACAGTGAAGGTTAAGAGGTTCACCACTACCAAATTGGCTAAACACCTAGCAATAGGAAATACCTGGCCGAGTTTCCTGATACACTCTATTTTGCGTTTGCTAAGACTCATAAACAGGGACAACAACTATGCCCTATTGTTGATAAAGCTAGGGCACCAACATGTAAGCTTGAGAAGCTCACCCACAAGTTACTCTCTTCACACTAAGGCCGAGACTCCACTAGCGTAAAACCCTTTGCCGTAAAAGCTTTTAATCACGTGACCATGATATTTTACACCTGAGCAGATTGTAAAACCAGTGTAAAAGTGAGTTGAGCAGTATTACACTTTCAACGTGAATACGGCTGTAAAACGGTACCATCCACCAATCAGAAGTCAGTGAAATTAAGATCATTGTGACACGGTGCGAAAATGTCAGAAACGAGCTTTTGTGTATGTTCTCTTGTGGCTTGTCTAGAATAGTTCTGGAAAGATTTATTGAAAACGTCTGAAAGTATTCATGTATCTAAGACAAGAAGTATCCCAATTATAATAATGGATGCCTAAAACACGTGATATGGACGACCAAAGAAAAATCCTTTAATTTAGAGGGGTATATAATAAAAAAGCTAAGTTTATAAGTGCTGTATATTATCTTAATAATACAATAATAAAACTTAATATATGAAAGTAAAGATATTATTTTTACTACATTTCTAATTATAGTACAGAAAAAACTTGTAGAATATAATCATTGTCTTTATATTGATATATCACGTATNCCTTCAATTTAGAGGGGTATATAATAAAAAAGCTAAGTTTATAAGTGCTGTATATTATCTTAATAATACAATAATAAAAGTTAATATATGAAAGTAAAGATATTATTTTTACTACATTTGTAATTGTAGAACAGAAAAAACTTGTAGAATATAATCATTGTCTTTATATCGATATCTCATGTATACAACCATCTTCCGTTTCCACCAATTCACATGTGAAGAAGTATTTACTTTTGACACTTGGGGCAGCACCGTTGCCGTAAAAACTTTGCTAGCCAGACCTCCACTGCAATCCAGATGCAATTGCAAATAGGTCACGTGATTAAAAGTTTTTATGGCGAAGGTTTTTACACCTGTTTTTATGCCAGTGGAGTCTCGGCCTTAGAGGGGTACACTTATACTATAAATAACCATGTGGACCTCATAACCCTCCTCAAGGAGATCACCTCCCCTCCACAATTTCTCACGGTATTGGACTTTAAGTCCCTATACCCGTCAATTCAACTCCCACCTACCTTTTGTACCCTCAGAGATATCCTATTCAGCATTGTGAATGATGAAAGCTTGCATCAGCAAGTCCTAGAGATGGCACATTTATTATGCTATAATTTGTTTTTTTTTCAATTCAATGGTACAATATATGAACAAAGAAGAAGAGTCCCGATGGGAAGCCCCATCTCAGGAAACTTGTGTGAGATGGTAAGAAAACAACTAGAATGCAAGATCCTCCTTCGCCACCTCCCCAACATCATTTTATATAAGAGGTACAGTACATAGATGACATAATCATTCTATGGAGGGCATCTCCAGACATCTCAGTCTTTGTCGATTCCATTAAAGACAATTCATATGGTTTGATCATTGAAATTGATCAAGCGCACCCTATGGAGGTCCATTTCCTCAACATTAGCATTAGAATTGAAGGATCGGCAATCCATACCGAGGTGTACCATAAATCGGGAGCAGAATCCATATACATACCAGTGGGGTCTTGTGATCCATATCAATATAAAATTGCAGCCTATAATGCCTTAATTAGAAGAGTGCACATTCACTTGTCCACTCAGCAAGCTCTACATGCCAAACTGAGACATACTCATTGCATAGCCATGGACCATGGGTACCCCAAGATCACCTGTAAATTAATTGACAGTTTTCGTTGCTCCAAAGAAGCACTCCCATGACGAAGACTGACCTGATGATGATGAAAGGATCCCAGTCAGTTACAACCCATATCTCAAATCAATATACACAGAGATAGCTAAAAAGCACCACATTTGCATCCCTTACGGAAGATGTCCAACCATATTTGACATCCTTTGTAACAGAAAGGATGTTCCTAGCCAGGACAGACTCCCTGAAGTCTACAGCATCCCAATTAAAGATTACAGATGTGATAGAGAATTTATTTACATTGGCTCTAGAACGCGCTCCTTGGGGATGGGGATCAGAATGAAAGACATGTGGACATACAGCACATCAGGAACACCACTGCGCTTGCCACTTAAGCCAGTGATCCTGACATAGAGCTGAATTTTAACCAGGCGAGAATTATCCTCACCTCACCATACATGGAACATCTAAGGTGGTTGGAGGTCTTATATAACTACAAATCTAGCCTTAACAACAACTGTATCAACCACAAAGAGGAATTAAATCTGTCCATAGCATGGCAAGCACTATAATGAACAAAGAACTATAAATTCTCGTCAATTTCTACCATCTATAGTGCGTATGCCTAATGAGACGTCATCGGGTAACGTATATTCGAATTTCGAATAATGTTCTTATTTAATGTCATTCTAACAGAAATTCATCGCCACCTGAAGAAGAACCATTGGAGGTTCGAAAATGTTTGTGGAAATCTGTTTTTTTTTTTTTTTTTTAATGTTAATTTCACACCAGTAACAGGCTTTGAGGTACATAATTAACTTTAATCTAGTTGGGTAGTGTGGATTTACCTCTTAAACATAAAAATGTTAAGAAATCTTCTGTTTTTGGACGACGACATGGTAATAAATCAGTGGCAATACTGTTTCCTGAACATATTTTAACTGGTGTTGGGGCAGGACTATTAGGAGTAGATCCTTGTGCAAATTTTCTTTGAGCATGAACACGTGCTCTAAAAGATAAAAAAATAAATTTTTAAATGTTATAGTTTCAAAAAGTAAAAATGTTTATAATTGTAAGAATAAAATATAATAATAATAATTATTAACCTTTTAGGACTTGCTTCTTGATTGTTTTTAGAATTCAAATGTCCACCTGCTAAACCTCTTCTCGTTTTCCCATCATCCTTAATATCATCCTTTTGTTCACCATTCACTTCTCCATCCATCGCCCTCCGCTTACCTTCCTGAAGAGATGCATACAGTGCCTTCTTCAAGTCCTTTTCCTCCCTCCATAACAACCCATTATTGTAATCCTGTGACAAGAGATGGGCAATTGAAATTTCTAGGTTTTCTAGTGCTTGACAGAGAGGAACAGAGTTCAAATAGTGCCCAACTCTGGTAATATTTTAGTAGGGTTTTAAAATTTTTTGAAGGGCAATCAGAAATAAAAAATACATAAGTTATATCACAAAAGCAAACTAGCATAAAATAAATATGCAACACACTATATAACATATAAAATAATATTGCTAAATTTGATGAAATAAAATTATTACACATAGAACAATGCAACAAATAAGTAAGCATTGCTAATCACAATAAAAAATTAATTTTAACTGCAATTTAAATAATAAAATTATATCAAACACATCAAACATTAAGCATAAAATTTAATCAAATCTAATTAAATCAAAGTTCTAGGTTAAAATTTTATTACCTTTTATGAATTCAGGCAATGTAAACAATGTTGTAATATTACTAATTAATAAAAAATTACATATAAACACTGCATGCACAAAATTAATTCTTATATTATGTAATCAATAACACCTTTAACAAAAAAGCAATAATAAAACTGATGAAAAATGAATATGACTGTTTAACTAATCAGAATTAGGTTCCAATTAAAAGAGGGTCAACAGATGCCTTGAAGCATCATAATTGTTACTCTTGTCTTCAGGAAAAATGGGTGAACATATCAGTCACATAATCTTAAAGAATATGTGACCTATATTATTTTAAAATTATAATTATAATACAATAAAACTTCATTTATGTAAAGTTTTCTAAAATGAAGTGTTGGATTGAATAAAACATATCTTAATACTGTGCTGAAAAACTGCATCAAGTTTTCATAAATTTAAAAACTTAAAATAAATTTCTTTTATGAATAAACTAGATAAGTGTTGAGAATAAATGTGCTTAATTAGAGAGAGGAAAAAAACTAAATATTAGTTATTCATTCAAAAACTTATTTTACAACTATAATTTTGATGAGAATATAATCAGAAATCACATTTATACAATAAAAACTAATAAAAAGTTAGAATAATTTATAATAAAAAATAATATTAAATATTACATTACATTAAGACATATAAAGTTTTTAAAAATAAATTTATAAATAAAATAAATAATCAAAATTAATGAGTCATTAAGCTTAATTAAAAATATTAAGATTGTCACCTAATATTAATTTGTTATTAATATTAAAAATAAAAATTTTAAATATATTTGAATAATACGGTATAAATAAATATGTAATGTCTAATAATGATAAGATGATATACAATT
Organism: Centruroides sculpturatus; assembly: GCF_000671375.1. Classification (NCBI taxonomy): domain Eukaryota; kingdom Metazoa; phylum Arthropoda; class Arachnida; order Scorpiones; family Buthidae; genus Centruroides; species Centruroides sculpturatus. The sequence goes on along the minus strand of NW_019385148.1, from coordinate 247,692 downwards.
ATATCATCTGTGAATTATAATTCATTTTATAATTTTATAATTCATAATTATAATTCATAATTCATTTTATAATTCATTTTAAAAAAATATAATTCACATTTTAATTTTTATTAAAGTTATTATTACTTTTTTTTTGTGGTAAAATTTTTTTAATGTTTAAAATTGGGAAATTAATTTAAAAATGATTAAAATCATAAAATTAATCATTACAAAATTAATAATTTTGTAATGATTATTATTTTACAAAGGTAATTTGAGCCATTTCATCTTCTACAACAGTATTTTTCATTTTTAGTATATAAAAGCTGTACTGATATATATTTAATAAATATTTTATTTGTGGTATTATATATTTCATTCAATACAAAATAATAATAATAATATGGATCCCAGTCAGTTACAACCNAAAAATATTTTGAAATAAAAATATATATATATATATATATGTATGTAGTATTACTGAAACAATTATAAGATACTAATGTAAAATATTAAAAGTAATTTTCTTAAAAATGATAAATGTAAGGATTGGCTGAAAAGTTTTGTCCCTGATGCGTTATTTCTGCTATAAATGATTATTTGCAGTTAAAACACCAGATGGCAGTTCAAATTAAAATGGTATCTAATCAAAACATGCATTTTAAGCAGTAAGCTTTCTTACAACTTTCTTAAATTTCTTACAATTGAAAATGTAGCATAAATTGCCATTCATTGAAAGATGAAAGCTGTTTATGGAGAGTAGTGTCAAATTGAAAATTGTGAGATGTTGATTATTAAAATTTAAAGGCAAGTAAGCAGGAAAAAGAGAATTAACTCCATCAGAGATGGGTCCATCAACAGAGAATGGAAGAAATTATCTGTAAAAATTGCTGCATCAAACAAGAAAGTCATCTCAAAATTATGTGTTTCAAAAGAACAAGTAGGCCACATAGTCAGTGTTCTTGGATTTCATAAAGTATGTGCCAAATGAGATGAAGGCTGAACCAGCTTCAATTTAAAAAGAACTTTTAAAAAAGCTGAGGCTAAAGGTTTAACTTTTTGGGACAATTTAGCAAATGGAGACTGAATCATGGGTCAACCACTATGACCCCGAGAGCAAAAAGCAGTCTGAAGAATACTTAAAAAGAAGTCATCACAACTAAAAAAATTTAAAACACAACATTCAGCAGAAAAGGTCATGTTGACCAGAGGTGCAGAATATTTTTGTAAGAAACCAAGTCCGAGCTTTATTTTTATTTTACTTTTATTTTTGCTTTTATTATATTTTTGTTTGGGGCTTATGTTTAGTTAGGATGAAGGTTTCCTCACCCATCACCCCAGAACGTTCAAAACGAGAAGATAATAGATTAACCAACTCACTGATGACAAAACGACAGCGCCATAGCTAGCATTCGCACTCACGTGCATGCCTGAGCGGCAGAATTGTAAGTCCGCACTGAAGGGGGGGACACCCCAATAGACTTTTTAGGAACTTGTGTAACCTTCAACTAAACATCCCGATAATTGTTAAAGAAATGCTGTAAAAGGTTAACAAAGTATTGTCGAGAAATAAGCTACCAGATAATGAAGAGAAAACAAGAATGTTACGTGTAGATATGTAAATGAGGGGAGTGTCTCAATTAGAACTGTGACGTCACCTCAGACTATAAGTACAGTAGCTCAAGTGAAGACAGACGAGGTGAGCTCCTGAACCGAAAGCGTTGGTCTGCTGGTAGCAGTGAACAAGGTGTCGAATAGGAAATCCTAGTAGGAGATTGAAGGTTCGAGTTTGATGAGTTGAAAAGAGGAAAGTCTTGAGTAGAGGAAAAGGTTCCCAGTATTAATTGAGGTGACGGTTAGGATTGATAGTTATAAGAGAATTTGTATCTAAGTTAAGAGTTGAATTTTGTTTTGTTAGAATTCCAAGGGGAATAGTTTTAAGTTAGAATAAGACTTAAGTTTGTCGGGTTGATTGTGATTTGATTTTTTATTTAATAAATTTGTTGTTTGTTTATAAAACTTGTACATAGCATTTGTTAGACTTGATTAAACATTTATTATTGAGATTTTTTTTGTGACTAACTTTGTCCTTAATTTATTTCGGTGCACGCTAAAAGTCCAAGCCTGGCAACTAATAAATGCGAACCCGCGTAAAGTACCCGTTAGGTCCCGGCTCTTTAAGAAAAATTCGTTGTAGAGCAACAAACTAAATATAGTACTTTACATTTTCAGGACTCAAAATTTCACCAAAAATTATTGCATGCTAGTGTACAAAATCAAATTTATAAACCAATTAATAATTACTACTACATAGTTTGAAAAATTCAAATTAAACCATACAAAGAATTAAATAGAAATACTGTTCAGTTTGATGCATAATACTAAACCAATAAATTAACATAAACAATTTTTAAATTAAAAGAATGCTTTGATGTAAGCATGTGTCATCCTCAAAGGATAGCATACAAATTGTAAATGTAATGTAATACATTGATTAATGGAAATAAAATTGAAGAGGTCAGTGCAAGAGGAATATAAGTCCACAAATGATTGATTCTTCAGTTATCAGCAGTTTTGTTCTCTGTGCAAGCATCTCCATCCATCCATACAAATATGCATCATGTCTAATTGTGGACTGTCACAAGCGTTGAAAGTTTATGAGTGTAGAATATGAGTATATGTCAGGGCAAGAAGGATAAAGTCCATGGACATATAATATTCTACTGTACAGAAGATAATGCCACATTTTCAAATAAGAAAGTCTTCCTGTTCAATGTGTTTTTATTGTCTTCAATGCATTCTTATAAAACCTTGTTTTTCTTTTTATTACAAATCAACAGGTTAAAAAATTCTCTGTATTTATATTTTCTACTTAATAACACTCAATGAATAAATAAATAAAGGCACTAAGAGAGCCTATTTACATGTTTAGTATAACATTATTAAGGTCTCTCTCTTTTTTTTGCAATTACAGTAGAGCGTCGATTTTCCGAATCAATTGGGGACTAGGGTTGTCCGGATAACTGATTTACGTACGAAAAAATAGTTTAACGTATCCGATGTCGAAATTTTTATCCGTTGCGTGTCGCTTCGCGTTGAATTTTCGTCGATGTTAAGCCTAACGAAGACTATTGTATCGTTAAAAATTATTTCTTTGTTTTGTACAAACAAAATAAATATATTGAAAAATATAAAAATAATAAAAAATTATACTTCAGATGTTAATTTAGTATCAAAAACGTAAAATGTTTGAGTAGCCCAAGACATAGCCAAAGATTGAAGCGCCACAGCACTGGCGAAAATTTAAATTTGCCGACTGGAATTCTTTCGGATGATTGACTTTCGGAAAATCGACGCTCTACTGTATTTTCTATATATACAGAATTAGATAACTCATCATCAACATGTTGATCAGTTTCATTAAATTTATAATCTTTGGAAGAATCACAACAACCATAAAACACATTTTGCATAACAATATCTTGAATAAAAGTTCTTAATGTTGAATCAAAAATGTATTAACATTGACCAAAACTTGCATGTAACATAAGATCTGGAGACTTTTTACAGTTACAACTGTATTGATATTTGATCTACTGGGCTGATTTTGTAGGATAGAAATCCTGTATGAGAGTTTAACTGTGAGCCACTGGGTAAAATTCAATATGAAATATTTTGGATGTAGCATTTTAATTGCAAAACATATATCTATGGACTTGTATCCTTCTTGAATTGACCGCTTCAATTGAAGCCAATTCATGAATGACCATGAATGCTTGGAGTGCTAATTAATCGACTTTCTGAAGTTCAAAAAAATGCAAAATTTTTCTTTTGCTTTTGTTATTACTGTTAATAAGTACTATGCAAAGAAAAGACTCTCCATTTCTGAAAAGAAAATTTATAAATACATTAATATTTCTCAAAAAGATTATCTGACAGATAGCAAGGAGATAATGAATACTACTAAATGACTTTCAGTTTCTACATTTTACATCATAAGCTATTCTTATTCTATGTAGAAATAAAGAACCTATTATTTATAACAGGAGACTAAATTTTACATATTTTCTATTTACTATTATTTATCAAATATTTTCAGTTTAATAATATAAAAATTACTTAAAATTTTGTTGCATTCTAAAGAAATAGAAACCAATCAAATACTAAATGCTGTAAGCTTGTATTCTTCATAATGAAATCTTGATATTAAATATTATTACCAACACAAAATATAAATATGTAAATATCCAAATTCTAATAGCTTCAAATATAAATTTATAACTATAACAAGGAACTAAAAGTTTTTATGTATTTTGAAGTAATACTATACAACTCAAAGGGTCAAATTTATTTTATTTCAGTTAAACATCTTTTGAGATATTTTGCATCTCATTATCAGATTTTAATCAGAATTTTTTAAAATCAAAATTTTCTTCACACAGAAACTTTTGATATATAATTCAAACTCATGTCTTATTCTAATCAACATACATATTCTAAGAAGACTTAGGTGCATTCTATATAAGAGAACAATAAATATAAATAAATAATACATTTTTAAATGAATTTTTATTTATAGTTTTTCGAAATTATTATTATTTTCTTAAAAATTTACTACAAAATTTTTGTTTGCAATAAGTTGTATTTATAGTTCTAAATCAGGGTGGCCAACAGTTTTTGCCCCCAGGCTAAATTGGAAAGAAAACTTTTTCCACAGGCCGAACCAGAGGCTGCCCTAGGAAGATTTTGAGGTGGTGCGAGATCTCATTGTGGTGTCACTTCGTAGAGACTAAATTGTAGATAGAGATTACAGATACATTTTTCACATTATCATGCTTTATCAATACTCTATGCCAGGGATGGCCAACACATTGATCGCAAAGGTTTTGAAAGTAGCCCGCGAAGCTAAAGTTGAACAATTTGCTTTCACTTAAATTACAGTAGAGTGTCAATTTTCCAAAAGTCAATCATCCGAAAGAATTCCAGTTGGCAAATTTAAATTTTCGCCAGTGCTGTGGCGCTTCAATCTTTGTCTATGTCTTGGGCTACTCAAATATTTTACGTTTTTGATACTAAATTAACATTTGAAGTATAATTTTTTATTGTTTTTATATTTTTCAATAAATTTATTTTGTTTGTACAAAATAAATTTATTGAATATAAATTCGTTAAATATCGTTAAAAAATAATTTTTAACGATACAATAGTCTTCGTTAGGCTTAACATCGACNGAGTTGTTGACCTTTTTTTTTTTTTTTTAGGTGTCAGAACTTTTCATAGCGCTATTCAGACTTGAGTAGCTAATATTGAAAGAGTGATCGCGGGCCACATAAATTCATTAGATGGGCCGTATGTTGGCCATGCCTGTTCTAAATAAACTTGTGATGGGCTAATATCACTTTTCCAAATTCAAATATTAACCAGATCTTGAATATCCTGAAAACTTAGTAAACTTAATTATATTTGTTAATTAACTTACTTTATTTATTCCAATTTATTAATAAATTAGTAAAGTAAAACAAAGAGTAAAAAGATAAACAATTGCTACACTTATAAAAACTCAAACTTCAAATTAACTATTTTTTTAAGTACTGTCATCTCAACTACAATTGGAGGAATTTGTACAGGTAACCCTCGGTTTACGCTGGTTCAATTTACGCTGATTCACAATAACGCCGCTGCGCAATTCGCCATTTCAAGGTGTAATTCCCCGATTTTCCATATGCTAGACTAATTTGCATTTCAGTGTTAACGTATTTACCGAGCCGTGACATTGTACATTTGTTAAAACAAAGATTTTTATTAAATATATTTATTTTTTCTGTTTAATTAATATTATTGGGATGTATACATTTGCATTAAATTAATAATAAAAATACTAAACGTTTAGGTACCCACGAGTCAAGATATTAAACTTAATAGTCCAATAAATGGTGTCTGAATCTGTAGCGCCAATGAATGTATCCCGTATCAGTTCATTCAGGAAAACACCTTACGATGCAATAGCACTTCCAGCGATCACAAATTATCGTTAGTGAGACAAATCTACTTCTCATTGGCCAAACGATATTTATCTCTCCTTAGCCACCTTGAATTTTCCCACTTAAATTGACCTTATATATGTGCTACGGCAACCGGTGGTCGACCAATCAGTGTCTTCGCTCGTCCGTAGCTCTACGTCGGGTTAACGTATCCTTTCAACTAAGGAAAGTTTGACGGATGAAGTTTGTGACTTAGACAATGTTGGAAGCGAAGTGCAAATGTAAAAAGGAGCGTCATATTCGACCATATTCCGAAATTCTTAATGAAAGAAATCAAAAATGTAAACAATTAAAGATGGATACTTTTTCCAAAAAATGTAAGAAATTCAAAACTAAAATTTTTAAATAAAAACATTTTACTTTATTTTATGATAAAATACATTTTAAAAATTAAAAATTTATATGTATTTTGTATTATATTGTATTAATAAACAAAATTATTAGCTTATTTTTCACTTATGTAGAACCTAACCCTATACCTCACTGTAAATAC
>NW_019385148.1:229940-240174 GCF_000671375.1 Centruroides sculpturatus | reverse complement strand
GCATATAAATACATACAAATAATTTTTAATTGGGGCCGGAGACTAAAGAAAACAATAATTTAGAAAAAAATGTTTAATAAAATCTTAGATAATACATATGTATAACAAATTAGGCCTATATTATTTTACAATTTTTCACATTTACTTGATTATTATGCCATAATTTTAACATTGTTTCCATCTCAGCGATAATACTGTGACGTTTACAAATGATGCTTGAATTTAAAGATTAAGCATTTTTTGCAGCTTCGAGAACTTTTTCTTTGCCTTTTATAATTGTTCTGACCGACAATTCCAGTAGATCAAACTTCTTTGCCAATTCACAAATTTTCATTTTTGTATCGAAGTCTTTAATAATGGATACGTTCGTAAAGTCAAACGAGTTAAATGCATTAGTAACAAATCGTTTGAAAAGTCTAACAAAATGGGAATAACGATGACTTCATTCTCGCTTAACTCGTTCGACTTTACGAACATACCCAATGTTAACTTTACATTCCAAAGATAAAGTTTTTCTTTTCTTGTTTGATGCAGAAGAATTAGTTCTACTTCGTTTGGATGACATAGTAGAGTCTCTCGAGTCTCCGTAGATATAACACAGAAATAAATAACACAAAATAAATTGTAGCTATGTGTGGATTCCGCACGACACATCTGAACATGTAAGCTGAACAATAGTGTGGGGGGATTGAGTAATCAAGGGTTGCGTGGCGCTCAAACAAAAGACGAATCGACTAGATTTGAAAATCGCGTAACTCCGGGCTCGCGTAAGTTGGGGTATTACTGTAATCTTAGTTTTCATTTATTTTTGAAGATCTTGGAATCTAGATAAAATTTATTTTCCCGATGTATGAAACAACTCTTTTGACCTATTTACCAGTTTTATTTTATATTTAAAATATCTTATACAGCTAAGAAACAAACTAACTTGAGAAAGATTGAGGAAATTAAGGAGTAGTAACAAAATTGATTGACTTGCTGTCAATACAAACTGTTGGTTATATGTATTGGGAAAATATAGGTCTTAAAGTTCACAGTCAAATCACTGAGCTTTCACTGAATTTATTTATAATATTATACTAATTAATATTAATGACTTTTTCAAATAGTATTAAGAGGAAAAAAATAGGAAAATCCCTGTTAATTTTGTACAAAGTTATCAAGAAACTTATTAAGGCTTTTCTTTTAAAGATCAGTGTGAAAAAAGCTTAGTAATTAGTATTAATCATTAAATTAGCAAATTTATAGCCCAATTATTTAAGAAAATTGTTTGGTTATGAAAAAAAAGCTGTTTATTTTCTCAACTTGTGGATTCAGAGAGAAATTGATAGAATACTGATAAAGAATATATGAATTTTTTTTTTAAATAGAAAATTATCAAAAAAGTTACAATCCAAAAACATCTATTAATAGCTGAATTTGAATATTTTCAAAAGAGGTTTTAAATAAAAGAAAGGTAAATTTCTGAAGCAATATATGATAGTAGTAGTAATAAAAATATTGGAGCATCTGGCAACACATCTGGGTAGTAAGCGGCAGTTGGAGGTTTGAGTCATGCTCTGGGCCGATTATTTTCTTCCACAACTTCTAATTTAATTGATAAATATTAATTTAATTTTAATTATTAAATTTAATGAAAAATGGCACCTAACATCTATCTCTAGGCCAGATTACTTAGCATTTAATTTATAACAGAAGAAGCAATATAGTTTGATCAAATCCAGCAATTATTTGGCTCTATTACAATCTAATTTTTATTTTAATCATTTTGAAATACTTCAATATTGATGAATGCTAATATGTATAATAAAATAACAATATTCTTAGTTATTATTTTAAATACAAATATTTTATCACATCCAAAACCTTTAAATTTCTAGTATGAAATGAATATAGTCACCGAACTAGCATTTCTGATCTTTAACCTAGATCTTCATCAGGTTCGTTGTCATTCTAAAAATGGAATGTTAAGAATATAGAACATTTTTGAATATAGTCACTGAATTAACGTTATAGAACGTTAGTTCAGTGACTATATTCATTTTGTACCAGAAATTTAAAGGTTTTGGATGTGATAATTTTATATGTACCAATATTTATTAGTGAATGTTGTTTCTATATATATTTTGTAATCTATTTGATTAAATTTTATATTTTAAATAATAATCTGTTATTCTTAATTAGGTCTTCTACAGTAGCATAAAAAACTTGATAAATGATAACTTAATTTAGAAAAGAGATTTTACAAAACACAAAGAAAGGATTATCATTAAAATAGGAAAAGTCAAAAGTCTTCAATAGCATAAAGTGAGCATTACTAATGTAAAAGTGCTAGTTAAATAATTTCAATTTATATATCATTAGAAAAATGATTCAAAAATCCATAATAGAATGTTGAATTTAATGAATTGTTAAAAATTGGATATTCATGGATATAAAATAATATTGTTGCTTGTTTTTATTGTTGATGCTCAAATTTATTAGTTTGAAATTTATCTCAAGTCATGATATTGGAGATTTTAATCAACATATTTAACATGGATCATTGTTTGAATGGACTAGAAACTGAAACTGAAGATTGCATGTTCAATAGTAACATGCATAATCTCAGAAATAGTTTTATGTAAGCTATGCCATGTTTATTTAAACATACAATCTATCAAAATTAGTAAATAGAAATGATGTTACCATTGATGTTGTCTTTTCCATTATTCCATAAGCAAAAATCACACTGATAATGTCAAATAAACAAGAGTTATGTAATTAGAAAAGTTATTAATTATTCTGATCAAAATAAAATGATTTTGTATCAATTACTGATATTCATCCATTATTCCACACAAATGACTTCTTTGCTAGCAGTAATATCCATAATTTTCTTGCATTTATTTATAGAGTAACTTTTTCTTTTGGTGACAACTTTCATGTGTGATTATTATAGGAAATACTTCCTAAACTTAAATTTATATCCTACTTTTAGTCACTACAGATATTCACGAGTGAAGATAATTTTTTATGCATCTTTGATAACTGTACGAATACTTATAATAATACTTACAAATACTTATAATTAAGTTTTTATATACATTCATATAACAATTAAATATATAAAAAATTAATAATAAAATATAATACTTATAAATTAATGTAAGATTTAATGAAATAAACAATCTAGAGATTTTAATTAAACGATATTCAAATTAAAATTATTTCAAGAGAGTGTAGAAGATATATACAAATAGAGCATTATAAAGTGAAACAAATTCAATAAATAACCTAATTAAAAGCATTTTTATCTCTTTTATTCAAACTTATTTTAAGGTTAGTAAATAAATTAAATACAAATCAATTTGGCTAGAGACAGATGATTAAACTTCTAATTATTAAATTTACCATTGGATGGCAATGTAATCATCCACTTTTAGCCATATTGATTTGTATTTAATTTATTTATTAATCTTAAAATAGCCCAATGGATAATATAACAGATTGTTTGGCAATACAAATAAATTGGATTTTTTTGTATTATACAGTTAATTTTTTTTGTATTTTATACATTTGGTTCAATAATTCTTTATCTCTGTTACATTCCCTAAATTGAGATAGTTATAAACATTGCATGAAAGTTTAAAACAAACTATTAATAGCATATTAAAAAAGCACCTCAAAAAATATAACTAATCTTGCAAAATTTCATGAAATTTGTGCACAAAATAACATTGAATAATCAATCAGAAAGCCATTCTTCTGAATTAATTCAAATGTTCTAGTTTTCTAGTTGTAGCTTTCAGATCTTGAAGAGTCTTGTATTGGTGAATATTTGTGTAAACTTGTATCATAAGCATCCCCCATATGTTCTCCATGGGAATGCAGTCAGAAGAGTAAGCCTGTCATTTCAATACATTGATTCATTCTCGACTGATTCAATGTATTATATCGTTGCTAACATATTTCAGAATCACCCTGTTGCAGACATAATGGAATACAGTGAAAACATCTCAAATATGGCACAAAATGTTCTCCAAGATCATCTAAATTATATACACAGAAGCTTCCCTACGTACAAATGTTTAACTTATGAATTTTCAGACTTTTTTCAGACAAACAATTTTATCATACATCTAAAATTTAAATTTTGCACAGATTCTGAAGTTCTATTGATGCTCATGGGATGACATTGATAATTGATAAATAATTAATGTGGATTTATTTCTACTGTGTATCATCATTTTTCATTTTCATGTGAATTCTAATGTTCCATTGCTGTTCGTGAGGTGATGTTGAAGTTGGTAACATTAGAGTAATATTATGTTTGCAGTTTTTATAAACTTTTATAATTAGTGCTTCAAAATGCATCCAAAACATAATAGTATTAATAAATCTAGAAATGGAGATAACAGCAAGAAGTGTAGTTCTATTATCATAGAAATTAAACTTGACATTATAAACTAAGTCCATTAGGTGAAAAAATGCATGTTTGAAACACCCATTACTAAACAGTAGTGAACATATAAATGAGCATACCTCAAGCTTATGAAAAAACCCCAGGAACCTAATCTGTTAATTAGTAGAGGAGCACCTGTATTCAATGTTGTTCATATACATTTAAATAAAAATGAGCAGAAACATCTCAAATGAACTAACTAAATGCTCTCCAGATCAAGAATAATTTTGTTGAAAGTGCATTTTTTTCTATCTAAAAATACTTCAATATTGGATGAACCCTTCAGGTCATTAAAATTAGACTTTTCCTCCCACTTTTTCAGGTACAGTGAGAAATAATGAAACACTTCCATTTACCTTTTCTGCAGTACAAATGAATAGCATAGCACTGAGAACAGATATCTTATAAGACCATTTTTTACCATATCTGATACATTTTTGCCAAATTCCATTGTGCCTGCAAACAGGATAGTGTCAGAATACATATTAGCAGAGATATGATGCATTGAATCAATAAATGCATTAAAGTAGCTGGCTTGCTGTTCTGAAATCTGAAAGAGAATGTCTAAAAGCATGCTTGTGAGACAAATTTATACAGTGTAATCTCCAAATAGTGGACACTGTCAAAACCAAGGTGCTTGTCTGCTATTGGAGATATATAATGGCCACTACACTGTATCTTAACATCATTTAGTGAAGAATGTGATGGATTACAAAAACATCAAATTTACATTAGGAATGTGAATATACTGAAAAGTATATATAGCATATGTAATTAAAATATATATACAATGTATTATTTATTTTTTCAGCTGTAAAAATCTTGTTTTAATTGAATCTTATTCGAATGTCGAGTTACGAAGGTGATTTGCTATCAACTTCAATAGGTGGGAAGTGTTATATTTATAATGTCATTTATGCTCTAAGTGACTAATAAAAGTTGATACAGGGATTTGTCTGCTTTGTAGTTATTAAGTAGGTGTAAGTTTTGAAACATTTTTGCTTTTTTTAGTAACTGATTTATTAAAAATTACACTTTAGTAACCACAAAACTGTTAAAACAGTTATGACAACAGCATTTGTGTAGTGAAAGTTCAATGATTGTATTACGAAGGCAATTTGCCAACCACTTTAAAGTGTGAAAAAATATTTGGTTTTCTTGCATTTATGATCTTAAATTTCTTTTTCATTACTACTATACTATTTATAAGGTTGATTATGGACAACAGTGTCCATTATTTAGAAGTAAATATAATAGATGTCCTATTTGAAGGGTCTGGGAATTGTAAAAATATCCATTAAATAGGGGTGTCCACTATTTGGGAGTGTCCATTAATGGAGGTTTCACTGTAAAATAATCACCCAAATGAGACTTTTGAAGAGTTGTTTTAATAATTGTCATATTGCAAAACATTGATGGAAAGATTCTGTAAAATCTAATAGAAAATATGAAACTAAAATATTCAAGTTAATTCAGAACAATGGATCTTTGATTGCTACATGTTATTTGAAGTCATTTGTGTACTAATTGTTGTTTTTTTTTCTTATTAATAAAAAGTATTAAAAATATCTTATAATTATGTATAAAATTTTGTGAAATTAGATTTTTATGAGTTGCTTTTTAAAATGTGATTGATATTTATTTATTTCAAATATATTAGGAAATGTCAATCGAAAATAGATTTCTGCCCCCAAATAACAAAGATCCAAAATTTTTTTTTTTAAATAATTTTAAAGACACATTAAACAATAACAATATAAAAGATAACATAAATAATGAGATAGACATAAAAAGGTATAAAAGGAGATAGGTGATGTTTACTAAAATATTAAAATGATGTTTACTAAATTACAAGATATATAAGAAATGTTGACAAATATGAGTAAATTGTTTAAAATTATAATAAAGATAATGCTCTATGTGGTAATGATCTACTATATGCTGATTAAAGAAAGATCTAGGAGTAATAGACAAACAATGGAAAATTTGTTTATAACTTTTATGCAAACTCCACAATTTCCCAGTATATAGAATATCTTATACTTAAACATCAAATTGGATCATATCTAACAAAATAATTTAATTAGGTACATTTATGTTTATTAGACATATTTTTCTTGATCATGCCATATTTTTATTTCAACATATGGAATTTCAGACTTATATTTGTTTCTTGATACATGATAAACATTTACACTTAATTTTGGTCAAATAGAAAATAATGTCAGATATACTGACTATAAAGGATTCAGATAATTTAAATACAGTAGAGTGTCGTTTATCCAAATGAATTGGGGACTGAGGTTGTTTGGATAACTTATTTTTCGGATAACTGATTATGTACGAAAAAATACATTAACCTATCCCGTGTTGAAATTTTTCTCCGTTGCGTGTCACTTCGTGTTGAATTTTCGACGATGTTAAGCCAAATGTAAACTTTTTAAAATAATAATCGTGGCTATTGTATCATTAAAAATTATTTCTTTATTTTCTACAAACAAAATAAATATATTGAAAAATATAAAAACAAAAAAATTTATACTTTAGAAGTTATCTAGTATCAAAAACGTTCGATTCAGCATGACACACAGTCCTCAGAAAAACGCCACACAAAAGTGACAGTGCTGCCAGCTAAAACACATATACAAACATAAAAAATATTGGGGTAGCCCAAGATATAGCCAAAGATTTCAGTGCCACAGCACTAGTGAAAATTTAAATTTGCCGACTGGAATTCTTTTGGATAACCGACGTTTCGGATAACCGACTTTCAGATAAACGACGCTCTACTGTACTAACATCTACTTACAGATTTAAATTTATTCTAAGAATTAAATTAATTCCAAATAATATTATGTTCATTTTTAATTATGAAAATTTAATCGTAATATTTTATTCTCTTTTTAATTTTAAAAACTACTTTAATTACAAAACAATTAATTGACACATTTACTTCAAAAACTGGTTGTATAAAATGAAAACACATACAAATATACCCAAATCTAGTAAAAGGAATAAAATTATTTACTGATATGAACATTTTCATCCATTTCTTAGTTAGAAATGGATGAAAATGTTCATATCAGTAAATAATTTTATTCCTTTTATCAATTTTAGTATATTTATATGTATTTTCATAAATAATTGGGTTCACTGCTTATAGATAATACAAGTTATCAAAGTATTCCATTTTTTGGTGCTAATACAGTAGAGCGTCGATTTTCCGAATCAATTGGGGACTGGGGTTGTTCGTATAACTGATATTTCGGATAACCGATTTATGTATGAAAAAATAGTTTAACGTATCCGATGTTGAAATTTTTCTCCGTTGCATGTCGCTTCGCGTTGAATTTTCGTCGATGTTAAGCCTAACAAAGACTATTGTATCGTTAAAAATTATTTTTTTATTTTGTACAAACAAAATAAATATATTGAAAAATATAAAAACAATAAAAAATTATACTTCAGATGTTAATTTAGTATCAAAAACGTAAAATATTTGAGTAGCCTAAGACATAGCCAAAGATTGAAGCGCCACAGCACTGGCGAAAATTTAAATTTGCCGACTGGAATTCTTTCGGATGATTGACGTTTCGGATGATCGACTTTCGGAAAATCGACGCTCTACTGTATTAAAATTTCAATTAAACAAAGAATAAAAAATTTTAATTTTTAACAAATATTTTATCTCAAAAATAAAATAAAATAAAAAAGAAATAATAATAATAATAATAACTCTCCCGTGGTCACCTGGTCATGGTGGGAGAGCTCAGTAATTTTACTGAACCATACAGCAATGCAGGCTGGAGCACAAGCTCCTGGTAGAGACACCCATTCCAGTAAGGTCTATGGGGAGAAATGAAGCTAAGAGTGACCCACATTCTGTGGAGATAATTATCATGGTAGTAACCAGATCAAAGTGTAATACCGGCTCGGACGTTGCCTGAGTTAACAAGGTCCATGTTCGTGGGTCAGGCAGAGGCTCACGTTCGAAAAATAGGCCACAGTCTCCCTTGGTTACCGGTGGCAAAAGCAACGCCGGCCCAAGCATGGCTACTGCAATGCCCTCAACAGATGTGAGGAATCAACCTAGCCTTGGTGTTTCTGTGGCAATGCATCCACAGACCACAAAGGCTGGAAAACCACGCCAACGGATGAAATGGACATCAGAAATGAACGAGTTTATCATCCGTACTTACTAGCAATCACAAAACTCAAAACAAACTTGACAGCATACAGACAACAACACCACAGACACCACACAATACAGACCAATTACATGTCTTCCAACACTCTACAAATTATTGACATCCTGTATCACAAACAAAATATACAAACATGTTGAAGAACACGACATTCTTACAGAACAACAAAAAGGTTGCCGTAGAAATCACAGGGGATGCAAAGAACAGTTACTCATAGATTCAGTCATTCTATGGCAAGCACACAAACAATACAGAAACATATACATGGCATATATAGACTACAGAAAAGCATTCGACAGTGTTCCACACAGTTGGCTGCTACATATTCTACACATGTACAAAATACATCCCTTACTCATTGCATTCTTCGAAAACACTATGCAGCACTGGAAAACAACACTGCATCTCAGGGTTAGTAACACTTCCATACAAACAAATGAGATATTCATTAGGCGAGGAATTTTTCAAGGAGATTCCTTGAGTCCTCTCTGGTTCTGCCTAGCCCTGAACCCATTATCCAACATGTTAAACAACACGCATTATGGCTACAATATCAGTCATGAAAAAACAACACAGTTTACACTGTCACATCTCATGTACATGGACGACATAAAACTTTATGCATCCACACAGAAACAACTTCATCAACTGCTACAAATCACATGCTCATACACTAAGGACATACAAATGGAGTTTGGCTTAGACAAATGCAAAAAACTTCACATAGAAAAAGGAATCCTGAAGAAAGAAGATTTTGCACTTGGAAATGGAGACGTTATTGAATCCATGGAAGAGGGCGAGTTCTACAAGTATTTAGGATTCCAACAGGCCAAACTAACGGAACATACACAAATAAAGCAAAGATTAATTAAAGAATACCAAAGTAGGTTAAATGCCATTCTGAAAACACAGTTAAATGCAAAACACACAGTTAAAGCAATAAACACATATGTAATCCCAGTACTCACATATTCTTTTGGAGTTATACATTGGACTCACACAGATCTCGAGCAACTCCAAAGGAAAACAACAACACTTACTAAGCATATACAATATCATCCTGAATCAGTGCCGGCCCGAGGCAAGTTTTAGGATGGAGCGAGATCCTATTATGGCGCCCCCTTGGTCAGTAGCGTAGCGAACATAACTGGCGCTCGAGGCACGACACTTTATTGGCGCCCCCTACAGAAACATATATAGTTTGTCTTGGAGACTATTTGGGCGCCCCTCTGCGAGTGGCGCCCGGTGCTTGATACACCCCCTTGCTACGCCACTGCCCTTGGTTGCCCCAAATTTATACCCTTTAATTTTCTTTACCACTGAGGCGCCCCCCCTAGGACTTAGCACCTGGAGCGGCTGCTCCTTTTGCCCTATGGTAGGGCCGGCTCTGTCGTGAATCTGCCACAGAAAGATTAACCCTTCCACATAAAGATGGTGGACGTGGCCTGATTGACATAGTTAACCTTCACTACAAACAAATACAGTCACTGCGAGAGTTTTTCTACAGGAAACAAGAAACATCACAATTACATAAAGCAGACTCAAATAGCACACCATTAAACTTACACTCACAACAACACTCACA
>NW_019385148.1:167037-228230 GCF_000671375.1 Centruroides sculpturatus | reverse complement strand
CAAATGACACATGCAGAAAATGTCACATCATGCCAGAAACTATACAACACATCACTTCTGGGTGCAAGCTCTTGGCACAGACAGATTATTTACACAGACATAATTAAGTAGCAAATATAATACACCAAGAGTTTGCAAACAAACACAAATTATTAGACATCCACGAACCATACTACAAATACATTCCTCAGACAGTATTGGAAAACAACATGCACAAACTGTACTAAGACAGAGCCGTAATCACAGATAAAACAATTTACCACAACAGACCAGACATCACACTCATTGACAAACACAATAAAATCACATATTGTTGAATTTTTTAATGGTAGCTGTATTATGTATTATATAGGTAAATGTCTCTTCAATCCGAACAAAATTTCGGATTGAAGAGACATTTACCTATATAATACGTAAAAATCACATATGTTATAGACATAGCCATTCCAAACACTCACTATGTACAAAACACATGCACTGAAAAAATTAGCAAGTACACAGAACTCACCCAGGAAATAAGGCATCTGTGGAGGATGGATAGGGTTCTTATTGTACCTGTTGTTCTCTCCTGTACAAGTGTGATACCACACACACTACACAAAAGCCTGGGAACATTACAATTGAGTAGAAATACATACATCACACTACAGAAGGCCACTATATTGAATACATGCCATATTGTTAGGAAATTCCTGAATACAGACACTGACACACTTATTTAATTTTAGTTTTGTTTTGGTTGCTATGCCTTGACTCTGGTCTGGCATAGTACACAGCCACCGGTGTGAACCGAGTATAACCCACTAAACCCAACATAATAATAATAAAGACGAACAAGAATTATAATAGTAATTTTTATTACTGATAATAATATAAATTCAATTAGAAACTTTAGACTAGGAGGCATTAAAGAGAATTAAAAGAAATATTTTAATCTTGCAAGCGCTTTCAATGTAAATATGTACGTCATCCTCAGGCAATTCAAAATCGAAAAGAGAATTCGAACAGAACAATTTAAATTTAAGCATTAACGATATTAGCCGTTTTTGGAACATAACTATTAAAGTAAATAAGATTTAAATTTTAGAATTAAAAACATTTAAAATTGGCGCGCATGCGTCTTAAAATAAATAAACCTTGATTGAAATGGCTATTAATTAAGATCATTGAAATTTAAAAGCCTTTTTTGTAAATGCGAAAAATTGGCGCATGTGCGCCTTAACATGCCTTAACATGTGCGCCTTAACATAAAAGCCAATTATCTACGCATGTTAAGGTGCACGCGCCAATTATCTATGCATGTTAAGGTGCACGTGCCAATTAGTTATGCATGTTAAAGTGCATGCATGCCAATTTTTCGTGTTTACAAAAAAGGCTTTTAAATTTCAATGATCTTAATTAATAGCCATTTCAATCAAGGTTTATTTATTTTAAGACGCATGCGCGCCAATTTTAAATGTTTTTAATTCTAAAATTTAAATCTTATTTACTTTAATAGCTATGTTCCAAAAACGGCTAATATCATTAATGCTTAAATTTAAATGTTCTGTATGAATTCTCTTTTCAATTTTGAATTGCCTGAGGATGACGTACATATTTATGTTGAAAGTGCTTGCAAGATTAAAATATTCCTTTTAATTCTCTTTAATGCCTCCTATCTGAAGTTTCTAATTGAATTAACACAACTGTTGGTGTGACATCCAATCCAAGTAGACAATAGTGTAATTATTTTTAAACAAATTCTAGCTAGAAAATGGAATATTTTGATTATTTATTATTCTTTTATCATAATAATAATAATTTATGAATTTAAAACTAGTTCCAGAAAAGATAACTAGAAAGAAAAAAACTATTATTATTAAATAATTGTTTAACTTTTTTAGAGTAATGCAAAAAAACAATATAAAATTAAATTAAAAACTTTCAAAAAAGATTTTTGCTTATCTCGCATTTGAAGAGATCAAATATAAAGATAATTTTTTTTTTTCCTTCACTGCTTTCAAAGTTCTGCAGATTGTAAAAAAGAGTTCAATTATTTAAATATAATAAAAATCAAATTTTCTGAAAGCACTGTTAACTAATGTTAGGCACAATCAATATCTTGTACATTTTTCAAGAAAGATAAAATCACAAATGAAATAAATAATTATGAAGTGACTTAAAATTTGTTATTTCACGATAAACATTTATGACTGTACTACATATATAAAAGTGTAAACTGATAACACTAGATTTCTATTTATATATTCCATTGTTATTGATAATGTAACAAATTTGAAATATTTTCAATACAAATTTTTATGAGAGTCCAAAATGAAATTATTTTATTCTAAATAAGATTGATTGTATAAATAATCCACGATTTTTTTGATAAAATTTAACTTAAAAGATTTCATAATCTGTAGTTTTGAAAATATTTATTAAGCAATTCTTTAGTAGAAGTTTTGCATCTTTGTCTTAATTCCAAGTCATGTTAAATATTAAAAGTTGGATGATTAAATCTTTGATATTTTAAATGATCATTCTATGAAATATTTACATTATAATTTGAAATGTGATATAATACAATATTTACTCAAATCTAAGATAGACCTTAATTTCTACATGCATACCCTCAATTTTTTTTGTTTAAATAGACAATTTTAGTCTCATTCCTGAGTATTAGTATTAATCGTAATCATTATACATGTGTAGTTTTAATTTTAGTAAATTTAGATTATAATAAGCAACACTGGATTTGATGTTTACATCTTTCCCCATTTAATCATACTTAGTGCCATTTAAAGTGTTGGAAATGTGACATTTCTTGAAAAAGTGCTATACAACTTTTTTTGGGATTTTCATCCAAGTACTTACGATGTTACTGTAATAGACTAATGAAATTGAGATAAGTTGACCTCTTAAATATTTTCTATTGTGAATATTGGTCTAATAAATCATTAAAATTATGCAATGGAAGTAATTACAGAGAAATAAACTGCACGGGAGTAGAGGTTGTCAATTATAACATATTACATCAAATGTAAGACACATCTTACAATTGATGTAAAATGTATGTCTTACATTTAACTTTATCTACTGAATTATTATCTATATACAAAAAATTATTCTCACTTAATCCTTAAATCAACATAAATAAATAAATAAAATAAAAATTAGTTTACACATGTTTAAATCATCAATTAAACAATCTTTGAAATTTTGGATTTAAGTCATTAATTGTTAATCATTAAATCATTGAAAGTCAATATTTTATTCATTGACATTAAAATTATTAACTCAAGAAATATTTTTTTGAAGTGATGTATCTTTTTGCCTCACTACAGAAATTGTAAATGCATAAAATAACAAAATTTTATTAATTGTAATAAATTCAAAATATACATATAATTTTATTGATACATATTGAAAACTATTATTTACTTTTAAAATACACCATTATTCAGTTATATTAATCAGAACATGTGAGGAAGAATTACATATTAATGATTTGTGATTAGCAGAATGAGATTTCTTGTACAGCACATTAATTGATGACATTTTCAATCAAAATAAAGAAAAGTATTATGAGGAATAATCAATGACAGCATGAAAAAATCTAAATTTATCTGGAAGTATTGATAATGATTTTAAAGATTTTGTTTAGCAGAGATCAGAGTTGTTCTGGCTTGTTATCACATCACTGATATCTAGAAGACAAAGAGAGAAAGAGAGCATCAAGAGACAAATTTTGAGAGAGATTATGTGAGAGAAAGTAATCCTTCAAAAAAATATCAGTATATAAGAGTGCACAAAGTTTGTACTAATTGAACTGAAAAAAGAAACAAAACTTAGCAAAGTTTTGATGCTTACCGTATTTTCGTAGAATGACTGGCATGCTTCATAAAATTATGGGAGACTAGCATGCTGGCTAAACTTTGATTAAAATATAAAATTAATCAGACCTAACAAAAGTAGTTGTTAATTAAACATTAAAGAAAACATTCTTCCAAGTACAATAAAATAACAACATTGTAATTTGACTGACTTAAAATCAGGAAGAGAGTTTTCATTTACAAGAGAATAAAACAATTAAAAGCAAGTCTATTTTAGTCCAGATCCATTATGAACTTACCAGTAAATGCATAAAATATTTAGAACCTACACCAGTCATATTTATGATCACAGATAACATATTTGCCTAATTTTATGATAGCTTTAATACAATATCATTATGATAATGTGAATTTGTTATTTCAGTTTTCCATAGTTCCTGATTTATCCCTATTGAAATTTTCTAGGTGATGAAAAGAAAATCCAATAATATCAGTTTTTTCTTCTAAATGCAAAAAAAAATCTGAGAATGAATAAGCTCAGTTTAAGAAAAGTACAAGTAAAGACCTCTTCATTGAATGCTCCAGAAACAAGATTATGCAGCATTATATAATCATCAAGATTATATAATGTATACATTAACTGTATAATCTTAATTAATCTATGGCCTTATTTCATTTAGTCTATATAGTATCATTAATGAAAATCTTAGTATATACTGAAAAATTGAATGGTATAATTTTCTGTTTCAACAAAAATAAATGTAACAGATATGAAAGTTTTATTGATATTTGTTTTAAATGTTCTGTTTTCACTGAATAGTAGTGTAATAAATAAATAAAAATAATAAAATATTCTGTAAACGAGTTATAAAATTTTTTACACTTCATCTCACCATGCTTTTCTGGGCAATATTTCTTTTGGGTCTTTGAGGTGGCGATTTATTTCCAGACATAGAAAATTTTTCTATCTTTGTTTCTTGCTTCATGGTCGAACAATTACATAGAGAGTACCAAATTCTGGAAATAGCAATAAAATAAATAAATCATTACTTCTTTCTTATTGTGAAAATATTGTTTATGAAATTAAATTTAAAAAATTTCCAACAAAAACAACCTCAAATTACAAAGAACATATTTTCAAAATTAATTTTTTTATAGAATCTTTGCCTGCTACTTTAGATGTATTCAAAAAATTTATATTATTTCAGATTTTTTTTAAATTAATAAAATAATTATTTAAATAAGTTAATGTTCAATATTATTCATATTTAATTTTAAAAAATTATAAAACTGTATGAATTATGTAATGAATCTAAAGCTGAAAAGAATCACTTTAAAAATTTTAAAATAATTAGACATAATTAGACAAATTAATTAGATACAATAAATATAAATTTATTGTAACTCATTCTCTATATAAAAATAAAAGTTATGAAAATTTTGACCATTATATGCTGGGTAGTAATAAAGCAATTATTCTCATTTAACATAGTTATTTAGCAGAATGTAATAGTCAGATAAAAACTTGAAGAAAACCATCTTCAGATTATATAAAAAAAAAATTCCATGAAAGAAAAATTAGTTTCAGGGAAGAAAAGTAAAGCACTATTGTTTATATCTATATTACATTTTATGATACATATAGATATAGCTAGCTACTGTATAATATATACTGTTAGCTTATGCCTAGGTAATAGTCATTGAAAAACCTACTGATATTTTTGATGGTTTATGTTTTCTCAATAAATATAGCAAAAAAGCACAAACTGATTTTATTCTACTAATAAATAGCAATATAAAACATAATAATTTGATAATATGATGAATTCAGAATTAAATAAGAATATAAATAATGATGAATTCAGAAAAATAACTTATTTTACTCATAATCTTTTTATTTACTCTTACTTATATCCATCCTATCACACTAAATCATGTAGTAGAGGCAACTCTTGCCTCACACAGCTTTACTTTTCTTCAAGTGGCTAAACTAAATTTGCAGATTTTTTTATAAAATTATTTTTTACCTATTCTAAAGAACACATCTATCAAATTTCATGAAATCAATTCAGAGTCTTCATTCAATATTACTGAATAAAAAAAAATTATATTATAACCATTCCATACTACTGAAAAGCTATCAAAATTAATTCTAGGTAATTATTTATTGAATCAGAGCTTACATACAACTCATGTAACAACTGCACCTTACTCCAAGTTTATTAAAATGTCATATTTAAACTATATTTTAATAAAAAAATAATATAAATATGATAATTGATCAATCTTTTTATGAAAGGTCAATAATTTATTATAAGGTAAACAGAATATTAATAACCAACAACTGAATGTGATTTCCAGCAAACAATAAACAAAAAATTTACTGCTCAAATGTTTTCGGCCATCATCAAGAATGAATACATAAAAACAGTTCTATCATTCAAACTTTATAAATTTCTAAAGCTTCCAAAGATCATATGTCATGTTGGTCAAAGACCCTATGTAAAAGAGTAGCTTCATCCCAACAGGGGAAACTTCAGGTTCAGCAGCATAACAGGTTTATAGTTTCCCTTAGCCACATCATATTTTTGGTTGCTTATTCTGGCTTGATGGGATCCATATGTGGATCCAATGTATGACATATACCTGTTAAATTGTCCATCTTGTAATGGAATACGGTAAATCCCTGGAGCTTTTGTGTTATCCGACCTGTCCTTTGCATTAGCTAAAAGGCAGAAAACATTGGGTTATCTTTTACAAGTTAAGCACAAATTTAAATCACTAGCAATCCTATTGTAAATTTGATGTACAGACAGTTCGTAACCTATAACTACACAATTATACTCTGCTTTGTTAACCCTTGTACTGGTGTTAGATAACTTAGATTGCTATGTGAAAGTGAATGTGCTGGTTAACGAATAGCTATACCCATGGGCGGAGCTGTACATTTGACACATTCAAGTTTGTTGTTGGTATTGGATGTCTCAGAGAAATGCGAATAAGCCCCTGTAACTAGAATGCATGCCATTACCTTAAAAGGCCAAGGGTCAGCTGAGTTAGCAATCAAAAAGAGGGGAATGTACTTGGTTTGCAATAAATCGTCGTTATATTTCTATTTGACATTCGAATCTTTGATGTCCAAGTAATTAACCTATGTGTAACTTTCCTGATCTAATCCTAGTGTTAGTCCGTAGCTGTTGTTAAAAACTTTTAACACCATCCATATATGAGGTTTAGTACTCCATATAATCAAAATATCATCCACATACTGGGTACAGTAGAGCCTTGAAAACTCGGCACTCCAGATAACTCGGCCACACCCTGGCAGGGCAAAAAAATCCTTAGTTAATTAATTTTCATTATAGACAGCTTTATGCCTCATAAAGTATTTTTCTGAGGTCTGTCTTATCAGGTAAATTACTGTACACAGTGTATTCATTAATTTTCATTTTCATGTAGTAAAGGCTCTATGCCTTCATAAAGGACAAACTTTTCCTTTGTTTAAGGGTATTTGGGCAGTTTATTCTCTGTTGTATTCTCAAGTAAACAATACATATAAGTACAGTACAGTATTTTCTGAGGAAACACTCATACTTATTTTTTTTAACCCCATTCCCGATAATCCGGCATTTTCACAAACTTGGCCATCCTTTGGTCCACATTAGGCCAAGTTTTCGAGACTCTACTGTAATAACTTATTGTTTAGACTATGTTTATGAGTTTAGAAAAAAAAACTGATTTAATGAATTTTCAAATATTGAAATGCATTATGTAATTCTCATATTGTTTAAATTAATAATGCATTAATATAAAGTATAATGGGCATAGAAAAAATAAATCATTATTAATACACAAATAATATTTATATACCTGTTTTATATTTATTCTGATGCTATATTTATTCTGATTTCTTTTTTCATAATGATTAAAGTTTTGCTAGAATTATTTTAAATCATTATTAACTAATAAATTAATTTCCTATATACATATTTATGTATAGAAATATATAAGAATGATTACAATTTAACTAATGAAAACATTATTGTTTTATCACAATGTTATTAAAAACCAAGAAAAATATAATATAAAAATTAAAAACATGTTTATCAAAATCAAAATTTTATATTAAAATCTAATTAAAGAGTAAATAAGTAATAAAATCTTTTTTCTTGTAATTTTATTAGCTTAAATAAATATGTAAGTAGATACACAAAGTGTATTTCCTACATATTTTTATTTTTAAAATGATTTAAATTCTAAGATTAATTCTTCAATTACATATTATAAAAACAAAAATGTTTTTTTATTCTATATGATTATTACAAAAATATTCATACTTGCAATTTTTACTAGTGTGTATGTGTGAATACAGAATACATAAAGTTTAATAATAATATTTTATAGTTTATTAACCTAAATAATGAATTTTAGTTTTTGTTAACTTATTTACTTTGATTTATGTTGTAATTAGATGAATTTACAGATATATCATATATATTCTGTAAACTCATTATGGCTTTAGCATATACTACATAAAAATATTAAAGTGGTAAAAATTGCAATTAAAAACAGTACATGACATTAATTTCTATTAAATAATCATTTATCATTCAAATTCTGCTAAAATATCAGTTTTAGGAGAATTTGAATGATACATGATTGCTGAATAATTATTAAATAGAATTTACTGTCACATACTATTTTTAATTGCAATTTTTACTAGATTAATATTTTTATGCAGTATATGCTAAAGCCATAATGAGTTTATAGAATACATATAATATATCTGTAAATTTATCTAATTACAACATATATCAACTTAAATAAGTTAACAAAAATTAAAATTCATTATTTAGTATAATAAACTATAAAATAAAATTGTTAAATTCTAGCTATTCTCTATTTATACACACTTAATTAGCCTATAATACACAATGATAGCCTATAAATATCCCCTGTGTATATAGACTATTTAGTAAAGTGATTTCTTTAAAAGGTCATTTACAATTTGTTTTTTATATTTATATATGTAATATAAATTAAAAGTAAAAACTAAGCATGCTTTCAATAATATTAGTAATATTATTATGTTTTTTCAAATGTGAATGACTAATACTTGGTCACATTCTATTATTTTGTCTTATATCAAATTAAGCATTTGCAGCTGTTGTATGTTATTACTGTTTTTAGTTTTAAATTTTATTTTTATTTCAATAAATAGGAAAAACTAAAATTTGTTCTTTTCTTTTTACATAAGTTTGTAAAAGTCAAATTCAAAGGTTTATATTAATACAATATATAAGTTTATACATTAATTAAAATATAAAAAGGCCAATTTTCACTAGTATTTCATTAGTAAGAAATATTATTTAAAATAATTATTAAAAGAATAAAAAAAATTCTAAATATTTTTCATATATTATTTCACACAATATTCATTAAAAAAAAAAAAAAATACAAAGTTCTTTCCAATATGATAAAATATGAAAGAAATTTTTTGTAATTTAAATATATCTATTGATAAAAAGTCATGTTAACTCTAAACATAATAACAAGAGGACATTTTGTAGTGATGATAAATCAAAACAACACAAAATAAATTTTTGGAATAGTGAATATGTTATCAGTATTATTAGTGTATATAAATAATCTCAGCTTTATTAAACTGTGATAAAATTTTACAATTCAGCATCAATGAAAATTTTAAAGCAATTAAAATAAAAAACTTCTATATTACAATTACAAAATATCTGGTAAATTAATTAAACATATTTATATAATTAATATTTAAAATAAAGATGCTGTATTTTATAACAGAAAATAATTACATTTGTGAAGAAATTTCTAGAAATAGAATAATTAAGGTTATTTTAAAGTTATTAATTAAAGATCATTTTATAAACAGTTTGTTGATTAGACATTATACATTGATTAAAGATCAATGTATAATGTCTATTTCTTAAAAATCAATTATCTAATCATTATTATTATGTTAACTTTCATTTTATAATTTAATATCTAATATATATAGCACTTGTGGAATTTAATTGTGACATAACACGCGTAAAAAACGTTTTTTCGTGGATTGTTATTATTCAACGTAGTGTTAAGTTGTTGGAAGTCGTTTATCTAATATATATTTTAACAAATTTAAAATATTAATATAGAAACATGACTGAAAACAGTTTATGCTTGAAATACTGTATTTATTATAGAATAACTAATCTTGTTTCACAATATAAATCTATACATTATAATCAGATTAAAATTAGAAAATTTTTAAAATTTATATTTTTAAATGCTTTACAGATCACAGACAATACTTCCTGTTTACATAAAAAGCTCTTTAAATTTTAAAATACACGGAGAGTTAAATTTAGAAGCAAATGTAGCTAGTGTAATTTAGTATTTGGCTTTCGGTAAAAAATCTTGACATTTTCAGAAAAATAAGTAATGATTTAAATAAACAAAACTTGAAGATAGTTATTAAGATTCAGTTTATATATAATACATAATATATAACAGTTAATATGAAGAAATCAATTTCAACTCCATAAAAAATTTTTTGTTTAATGCAATCTGCCAAATAAAATCTATTCTTTACCTTCATAAATGAGTTAATTATATTAAAATTTTAAATTTAAGATGAAAAATAAGTAAATTTATAACCTACAATATATATACATATAATTTTTGACAGTTTAATTTTCTAAATAAATATGCTGAAATTTCAGAGGTTGATGCGAAAATATATTAATATATAATTGAATATTAAACACGTGAAATCTGTTGAAATTGAAATGTATTGATAAAAATACTTGCGGGATAGAATTTGTTTTACTATTTTCGTAAGAAAATAGCTAATCGGCGAAGATTTAAAGATTAAAATGGTAAAAGTTTACAATAATATATATGTACGATTAAGTATACATGAATATAATCGAATATATTGATCCTTACCTTGAATTATAGCTGCCCTTTTAATCATTTGTTCAGTCAGATTATAAAAAAAAACAAATAAAACAAACAAACAAAAGAAAAAGAGTCACTCCCTAGACGGCTGGATAAATTTTTTATAAACAATTCGTATCTTATAAGGCAAGAAATCTAATATCCAATTACTACAAACAACACACATCAATAAAATTCTCATAAAAACTAAAAGAAAATTCCAATCCATTATCAGTTTTTAGTTTTTGCATTTCAATACGTTATTGCTTTGATTAATTATAGCATTGAAAGATTATAAAGATTATCCGAGTTAATTATTTATACGAAAATTTCTTGTATATCACAAATTACTCTTTTATTTAATTTCCGTCCTCTCCTCCATTGTCCATGTGCTTCTTGTTGTTAATGATGGGTTGAATAACGGTCATGAGTGTTATTGGTTAATATTCTACTTGATAAAATTTACCAAAAATGTATTCAATTTAAGCGTGTATTTATTATTAAATTAATTAATATCGCTATAATAAATGTCGTAAATGTATTTATTAAATTTTTGAAATATTTTAATAAAATATTTATATATTTATAAACGATAAAATCAAATATTTGATTTAAATTAATATTTATAAAAATATATAAAAATTAAATTATATGTTATTTTAGTAAAATATTCGAGAAGTTTGTTTTTTTTGAATAAAATTGTTGTATTATGCGGTATGCTAGTAATATGGCGCCGTCCAGTATGTCGATTTTTACATGTGTATTTTTAACGATTATAGGAACATGTTCTGCAATTGAATCAGATATTTTTAGTGAAGAATTAATTATTAAACCTCTTCCGAGTGGGCACGTGTATGCATATTTCCAGTTTCCTATTAGATGGAATGTGGATTTGGATCAAAATGATGCGCGTTGGTTTGCTTTCAATTATTTTCTTACGATAATTCCAATATTTTTATTTATTTTAATCGTTTGGTGTTTTCAGTCCGTCATTTTCGTTTGTTTCCGAGATCCATTGGACAGATTGTCACGAAACACCGGGTTCAAGAATTACACTTAAGTTTAACTCAAGGGAGATGGAGACACAAAAAATGGGGATATCCATTGAAAGATGCACCACCTGGAGCTGAGCTTTGGGCATGGTTTAGACATGACACTTTAGAGTAAGAAATATCCATTCATTTTAATTTTATTTTATGTGTAATTTAATATAAGTATTTAGATAAATATATTAAATAATTTATAGATTATGTTGTTGTTGTTATAGTTTATTGATATGTACTGTACAGATAAAGATTTATGCAATTATTTAATAATTTTAATGTTTCAAATGTATTTTAGGTTAATGTCCAGATTCGTGGACTGTCATGGCGGCAGTTCCTGTTTCAGCCTCGAAACCGGAGCGGTTTGGAGACGACATGTCATGTGACGATGCGAGTGAACGGCGGCGGCTGCTGCGCCGCGATAAACGGGGAAAACCGATGCGCGGGTTAACGTCCACATACGTAGACTGTCATGGCGGCTCATCTCTGATTCCGGAAAAGAAAAGGAAACAGTAGGGACGCACGTTCTAACCTAACCTAACCTAATCTAACCTAATCTAATAATATAATTGGTAATAATTATGATAATTTATTAGAATAGGTTAGGTTAGGTTAGAACGTGTGTCCCACTGTTTCCTTTTCTTTTTTCTTGTTTAAAGTCCAGACACGTGGATTATCATGGCGGCTCACCTCTGATTCCGGCAAAGAAAAGAAAAGGAAACAGTGGGGATGCACGTTCTAACCTAACCTAACCTATTCTAATAAATTAGCATAATTATTACCAATTATATTATTAGAATAGGTTAGGTTAGGTTAGGTTAGGTTAGAACGTGTGTCCCCACTGTTTCCTTTTATTTGCTGGAATCAGCGATGAGGCGCCATGACAGCCGCCGCCATTCGCTCGCGTCGTCACGTGACATGTCGTCTCCAAACTGCTCCAGTTTCGAGGCTGAAACAGGAAGTGCCGCCATGACAGTCCACGTATCTGGACATTAACCGTATTTTATAATAGCAAATATCATAATCGTTATGAAATCCAGAATTTTCTATGGCAGTGTTTTTTAACCTTCTTGAATACGCAACCCCTTTACAACTTAAAAAGTTCTGACGACCTCCCAGGGCCATATTAAAACTATATCAGTGATTTTAAAAACTATGTATTTAATTTTCTTTCTGTTGAGACCTAAATATCGATTGAAAAACCAATTGTACTGTAAAATAAACAGGCACAGCCTTCTCACTGAAATTGTAGGTTTTTTATTGTAGTGTAGGACCTAAAAACACTTGTCTTTTTCTTTTATCCGCGATTCCCATGTAAGGCTTTGTGACCCCCTGAGGGTCGCGACCCACAGGTTGAAAAAACACTGTTCTATGGAATGGAATTATAAGGTGTTGATTCTGTATTAAAAGGAACAATTTGACATGTGGTTCCCACCTGATCATGTCCTAATTAAATCAAAGTTGACACATGTTCTGTAATGTCTAAAACTATTTTATACTCTATTTTAAAACTATTAGCTAAAGTTACAGATACCAGAAACAAATGAGCTTCTAGTGCAGGGGTTCCCAACCTTGTGCCCATAGCAAAGTGTTGAAATAATGAAAAAGTTTGAGCAAATCCTTTATCACACAGACTGTTTAAAGCCCTTGTAGAAAAGGACGAATCTTCCCAAGCTGACCTTATCTTAAATACTGATATAAGATGGTTAAGTAAGCACTTGGCCAATTTTTTGATCTTTTGGAAGAGATGAAAGAAAGTCAAACATTTGAACAATTAGATAATGTACAATGGTTGATGGGCTTGGCTTTTTTAACTGACGTATGTGAAAAATTGAACAGTTTAAACCTGGATTTCCAGGGAAAAAATAAACATTTAGCTGATTAGCTGTATAAAAGCATTCAGAGCCAAAATACAGTTTTGGATAAATAATATGTTGAAAAATTCTCTTATACACTGATGAAAAAAGTGACTGGTAAAGATTATTTTGACATAACATTATTTATTACTTATATTAAAAACTTTGGAACAGTTTGAAAGTAGATTCCAGCAATTTACCATTATCAAACCAATGGCTACCCATGGCTAATGTCTACTTCTGTAGTAAATTCTTTTACTACACAAGTAGACATTACTGAAACTGCTAAATCTATAGCAGAACTTCTTTAAGAAGAAACATCGATAATTGAAGAAGAGATTTTAGATTTTCAAAATGACATCATATTAAAATCTCATGATATGGATGTAAACTTTTGGAATTTAGTTGATCATAAAAAGTATAATGTTTTGAAAAAAGGAGTCTTCAAAATCAAATCCTGTTTTGATTCCACATATTTGTGCAAATCTTTATTTTCCACCATAAATATTATAAAATCAAAAATCAGATCTCAACTTAATAATCTTGAAGTTTGCTTACAATTGGGATTATCATATTACACTCCCAACTGTGAGAAATTAGCAAATGAAATACACTGTCAAAGATTGCACTAGTTCAAATTTTGTAATAAATATATGTTACAAAATGCATGTTATAATAAAAAACGTAATATTTAATTTAAATTTTTTTAAAAATTGATTTGCGCATGCCACTATTTTTTGCAATCTCGAATGCATCCACGACACAAAAAGGTTGGGAACCCCTGTTCTAGGGAGTCTTAAGTGAAGGCCTTAAAAGTATCACAAATGATGTGAAACAAACTTCCAAGTTTCACAAGTCATAAGAAAAAAATTCTAAAATATGAAATTTGTATAACTTTTGGTCTTTGACTATCTAACAAAATTTCAACAGCCTGGCTCTGCTAGTTTGTTTATAACTATTACATTAATATATATAAAATTCTTAAAATTAGCCTTATTGTAACTTGATAATATGGTAGTTCATTTGGCTAGGTTTATAACAATGACTTAAAATTGATAAAAAAATTCAATACATAAAAGTCCATGTTTATCTTGTTAAAATTTCTGAAGAAAACAAATTTAGATGTTGTCATTTGGTGAAAAAACTGAATAGTTATAACACTGACATGCACAAAAACACCTTCCTTATTTACTCCAGAATCATTTTTTCTAAATTACAAACATTTTCAGCCATATTTAGAGGCCTACCTCAAGTAAAAAAACCATTTCATTTATCAAAGATTCAAAAACAAAACGTTTTTGAATCTTTGATAGATGAAATGGTTTTTTTGATATCATGATTTGATTTGAATCACATATCATGATTTGATTTGAAATTTACATTATAATTAACCGACATGGATTAATTTAAATTATAAAATAATATAAAAGTAAACATGACTTATGTTAATGGTCTCTTGAATCTTGGTTGATTCTAGATTCAACAGACCATTAACATAGGATACCTCCAAACATAAATATGTTACCACACTGGCCCAATACACCTGAATCCAGTGTCTCCCCCTGTTGGAATGAAGCTAGGTTCTTGCAAAAGTTATTTGACAGAGAAAAATTATGAATAGTTGAGATTATAGAAATATATAATTAAAAATGGTGGTCCCTGTTTGGGCGAATTTTGTCTTTAAACTATTAAATAGAAATACTGTATATAAAGCTAAACTAAATGGAAGTTGCATCAATAATGATTATCTCTTAGCCCAGGCTTGCAATACTGTATATCCTTAATTGATAAGCTCACTAAACATTCATTTAACCTGTTTTTACAATATTTTCAATACTTTAGTCTTTATTTGTCTAAGATACATTACACACTTTATTAACTTTATAGATTACAAATAAAATAATGTTTTTTATAATCTATGTTATGTAATTTTTGAAGCACGTGAAAGTGCACCATATTTTATCTTATTATTTTTAATGTTTAATTTTACATTATTTTATAATTTAAATTAATCCATGTCAGTTAATTATAATGTAAATTTCAAATAAAATCATGATGTGTAAAACGTTTTTGAATGTTTGATTGATGGAATGGTTTTTTACTTGAGGAAGACCTCTAAATGTGGCTGAAAATGTTTATAATTTAGAAAAAATGATTCTGGAGTAAGGAAGATGTTTTTGTGCTGTCAGTGTCAGTTGTGAACAGTTCCAGTATATTAATTAATTAAATGAATTGTTATAAGATGTTATCCAAGTTGTAAGGTTAAATTTCAAGACATTGCAGAAATACTACTATTCAAATTCATCATCAAAAATCTTTTTGCAGTTTTGCCTATCTTTGGACTGCTGTATCTCAAATTTATCAGCTCCAATTCTCTTCCTTTTACTTTCATCAGAAAGAGCAGGATTTTTATACAAGGATTAAAAAATGGCTTGGTAAAGAAAAGAAACAACTGCTTTTGCAAAATGTGTTGTGCAAGTTTTACACATTGCAATTGCAGTTTAACAGCAATTTATAATTGACTTATTCCGAAACCGTGCCTTTAATTTATTATTCTATACTTTACAACTGGGTGCATAGGCAGACACTGGGCATTTTTAACATCACTCTTTATTCAGGAATATTTTACATGCCAATATGCATTTCAGGCATACACCCCTCATCTGTTGGCTACAGAATAAAAATTTGAACATGTATTTTTCATATTACAAATTTTTCTATAATTTACAACATACCTTTATCTTTAAGACATTTATTATAGAGTGCATGTACTTTTTAAAAATACATATATTCACAGTTAAAATTTTTCTACTTAGTGCACTAAACAGCACATACTTTACTGGTGAAGTAAAGAGAGGTTACCTTGAGAAGAAAAGCTAATATGATTGAGTTACGCTAAGTAGTTCAGAACTAGTGATAAAAATTTTGGGTCAAAAATGAACTGTAGATAAGATATTTATTTTGCTTATATTGAGTTCTATCTTTTGTAGATATCAAACCACATATATAAAATCTAGAAACATTTGATCTTAATCACAACATTTATAGTACACAAACATAATACAGCATAATTTTTAAATAATTAAACCTTAACTTTAGTCTTTACTTTGTATTGTGATTCAGAATTATTTAACATTAACCAAATTTAGTTAAATAACAAAATAAGTAACTGTGATATTAAAGTTTTTCTATAATTTTTTACTAATATGAATATTTTCTATGCTTAATATATTAATCATAATTAATTAATTGTTTTTTATAGTGTCAATAAAGCATGGACTGAATTAACCAATTCATTGTCTGGACAGTTTTGTGCTTCATTAAATTTTATAGATGCAACAAGTACAATTTCTCCTCAAATTTCATTTCGACCACTGGGATTAGTTCATGAAAAGCATGGTGCTAATTCTTCTTATGTTCGATTTGCTTCTTTACCTAAAGAAACAGTTTGTACTGAAAATCTATCTCCATGGCGAAAACTGCTACCATGTGATACTAAGGTAACTAAATAATTGACTATTGTTAATTCAGAAAAGATAAATATAATAATAATAATATAAATAAAATAATTATATTTCTATTGCATATAATAACAACTTAATGCTATTAGCAATTATTTTAATAAACAAAACCATTAAAAACTTGCTTATTGAATTGAAAATTCTTAATCAATGCAACATTAAAGAATCAAGAATTTCAATTAAATCAAATGAATAACAATTTTAATTTTAATAATCAGTTTTAATAATTTTAATTTTAATAATAAAATCAATCAATTTTAATAAAATTGACTGATTTTACAAGAAGGACTTAAGCTCTGCTTCAGAACAAAACGGCATTGGTGAGTATGGCAAAGAGCAAGAATCTGAATAAATTAAAAACATTTATGCGTGATCTGTAATTAAAATTTTTGATTAGAAGCAAATAAATACTTGCTGCTGTCAGTTTTTTGTTGAAAGTTAAATTCATGATATAATTGAGTGTAACTCAGGCATGGCCAACATACGGCCTGCGGGCCAGATCCGGTTGTCTAATGAATTTATGTGACCCACAATCAATCTTTCAATATTAGCTATTGAAATCTGAATAGCTCAATGAAAAATTCTGATGCGTAAAAAAAGAATAAAAAGGTCAACAACTCACTGTGCATTTAGAGTTAACCCTCCATTACAAATCTCGTAAATACAGCGTAGAGTGTTGATAAAGCATGATAATGTGAAAAATGTATCTGTAATCTCTAATCTGACACCACAATGAGACCTCGCACCACCTCAAAATCTTCCTAGGGCAGCCTCTGGTTCGGCCTGTGGAAAAAGTTTTCTTTCCAATTCGGCCTGGGGGCAAAAACTGTTGGCCACTCCTGGTGTAACTTAATAATGCCATGGTATAATATAAGTATAACTGTGGGTGAAGCTAAAAATTTTGATATATAAGTAGGCTGCTGAAAGTTTATGAAGAAAAATAAGTTGGTACATAATTTGAAAGTGTTGTTTAATGATAGCTTAACAATAATATGAATACTTGACATTCTTAATAACCGATGCTTCTGTGATATTGGTAGTTTAGACTTTTTTTTGTTACTGAAATGAATATTTTTATTCTGGATGAAATTTGTTTGTTTTTGCCAGAAGATGAATTTAATCAGAACTGAAATTTGTGTATTACTCTATTAAACCTTTTTACATATTTTGAGACAGTCAAATTGTTAATTAAATAGTCTTTTCCAAATAAATATTCAAAGATGCTCAGGAAGGAAACATCCCAATCCACATAACCATAAATATCATGGACCATGAAAATCATGTCTAGTTTCTTAAAAAGAACAGCCTCCCTACTGCTTAAAAGTTAGCCAAAATCAAGCAATATCAGTTTTCATTAAATGCAAAAAATATGCAGAAATAAAGACATCTTATGATTTTTTAATCGTATTTAAGCTTTTATGTTGGCTTCAAATCTGAGGACTTATCACATCTTTTGGGAAATGTTTTCATGTACACATCAAGAGATTTTTTTTTTTTTGCTGTTCTACTTTATTATATGCATTTTAGACAGCTATGTCCCTCTTAAGCTTAATGCAGATGCCTTTTGGGTTAAAAGTTCTTTTACAACTACATTACATTTTTAAAAAAGAAAGATTATTTTTATTCTACAGGCTACTAATATCTGTAGAATAAGTTTAGCTTTGCAGTTTTAAGTCTGTTGGATTTTTAATGTAAATTTCTGTAGCATCAATTCATTATCATTACATTTGGGAAAGCTTTTTTAAACTCTTATGGTATGTTTGATATTAAAACATTACAATGTGGCCAAAAACATAGTACACTTAACTTTAAATAAATGTAATTTATTGGGTTGCAATTTTCAAATTGCAGCCCAATAAATTACATTTTCAAATTGCAATTTTCAAATTGCAGACCTACAGATTTTCTGTCTTTCCTTAATCTTGAGAATAGAATTAATAGAAAATCAAGATTAGATATGGAAAGCTATATATGATCTCCAATCTGATTTGGAAGTCATGTGATTTTTAAAATTAAAATATAATAAAAAAATTTCAGCCTGACATTGTGAGAATGTCATAATAAGCAATTGCTCATTCAGAATTTAAAAAGCATTGAGATATCTGCTGCACTTTTGTTAAGATGAAAAGCAAAATCTTTGTGTCCAAAATTTTGTCTAAGCTTAAGTAGCAATCAGAGATTATCAATAAGCAGGCATGATGGTGAAACTAACTGAAACTTGATGCTTGTCAGATCATCACTAGGAACCAAGTAATGTTCTGTAATGTCTTATTACATGAAAGTAAAGCAAAAGCCTGGAAAAATATGCTAATGGTGAGCTACTAAGGTTCGTGGTTAGTGTTCCAGGCCTGGACTTGCACGGGCAAAAATTAAATATCATTACTAAAGATCAAATGTAAAAAAAGAATTACTATACGTAATATAAAAAATTCTATTTATTAGTAAAGCCCATATATGTATAATTCAATAACACTAGAAAATCTTTGTAAAATAAGAAAAGATACTTTATCAAACCAAAACATATATGTACAAAACCTGCCTAACAATTTGGGAACTTAAATCAAATTAGAACTATCTTAATTCTATCACCACATAATCAACAAGAAGAAAGGAATCAATTCTATCAAAAAAAATACAATGAATCTTAAAATTTGACTGTGTGTCACCAAAACTCTGTTACTGGACCTGGAACTGAAATTTGAAAATCTTTTATTGATCACTCAATTCTTAGCACTACCTCATTTCAATCTAAGCTTCACCTCATCTGAATTGTCTCTGTCTTTTTTATGCTGCAGGTGTGGTGATGTTACAATGCATCCACCCACTTGCCCTATTTACATACATACACAATAACATTTTATTAGTTGGTTTTTTTCCTTCATGTCATCTCCCTCACAATTCTATGATACTTTTTTGTGTTGTCTAGTAACAATTTGGGGGTGGGAGATCTTTTTTTTAACTTCCTGTGGAAGTTTCCCACCCCTGAGATGTTGTTTTGGGATAATGACGTCATTTTTTTTGTCTGTAGTCGTCGTGAGTTTTTAACTTTTAGAATGTTGTCTGGGGAGGTGCAATAATCTATCCTTAATGAAATAAAATCCCCCAAAATAAATAGAATAACGAAAAAATAATTTGTAAACAAAATACAATGGCTTGGAATTGACTCCTTACAGTTTTAATGCCAAAAACAAATTAAAACATACCTCTTGTCATACAAGGATGATATGATTTCATATTTTTTTTTTTTTTTTTTTGTCAAATAACTTACTGTGTTTTTTGTGATACCAAGTCAGTTTCTTATTTCTACAATTTCTCTCTAAAAATTTATTCTTTCTTCCAGTTTGTTTTTTCAATCTGATTTTTATCTTCACTTTGATTGCTCATGTCTACTAGATAGATTCATGGTTCATGATTCACAGTTCATGTTTCATGGTTATTCATCATCATAATCACATGCACTACTTTTTAAAAACAAACAAACCCTTAGAGATAAAAGTAAGTATAAAAGAATTATTTATGAGTAAGGTGGATGTACCATTTGCTGACAGTGACCTATTAGCTGATAACTTTGAATAATTATTGTATTAATATAAGAAATATGCCAATTCTGCTTGATTTTTCTGAGAAAATTTGCATTTATACTGATAAAAGAAAAAAAACATAAGAGTACAGTAGAGCGTCGATTTTCCGAATCAATTAGGGACTGGGGTTGTCCAGATAACTGATATTTCGGATAACTGATTTACGTACGAAAAAATAGTTTTAACGTATCCGATGTCGAAATGTTTCTCTGTTGCGTGTCGCTTCGCGTTGAATTTTCGTCGATGTTAAGCCTAACAAAGACTATTGTATCATTAAAAATTATTTTTTTATTTGGTACAAACAAAATAAATATATTGAAAAATATAAAAATAATAAAAAATTATACTTCAATTAACACTCCTAAACCTTATAACTCCAGTAATAAACATTTAATAGCAAACTAACATGTTGTTGCCATGGCAATGCACACGCTTAACTTTTTATTCTTTTAAATTACGTTGGTAAAGTTCCATTTTTTGAAAATAATTTCAGAATTTTTGTTCTATGCACTCACATGTTCGAATATAACTGGTTTTTTAAACCTGAAGAAGACCGAATGTACGGTTGAAAACGTTAGTTTGCTATTAAATGTTTATTACTGGAGTTATAAGGTTTAGGAGTGTTAATTTATACATTCTCCAGTATACGCGTAAGAAGATTTGAATTATACTTCAGATGTTAATTTAGTATCAAAAACATAAAATATTTGAGTAGCCCAAGTCATAGCCAAAGATTGAAGTACCACAGCACTGGCGAAAATTTAAATTTGCCGACTGGAATTCTTTCGGATGATTGACTTTCGGAAAATCGACGCTCTACTGTATAACATTGTAAAAAGAACAATAATTTTGGAAGAAAAAAGTTTCATAAAATAATATAACTACAACATTATCTTAAAGTATTAGCCATTGGTGCATTTACAATTACTGTACATTTGAAGAGCTCTTTTCCAAAAGTTCCTAAGTTAAAAATATTGAAAAGTGAATTTACTCACATTAAGTTAATTACAAATTAACAAATTACCTAGTGTAGTGAGTACACTGCATTAATTAATTTGTTACTTAATTGACTAGATTCACCTGATGACTTAATATTTGTCAAAAAGTCCTAAGTCAATGAAAAAGTTTTTATAGTGCAGTTTTATTCAAACTGGCCTAAGTCAAAGCAATGATTTCTTTCAAATTGACTTAAGTCTATTTTGGACATTGACTCTTTTGGAAATGAGCTTTTCATCTATAAGTTAAATAATGCTTTACTTTACCTGATCTATCTTTTTGTTAGCTGTTCCAGCA
Source organism: Centruroides sculpturatus (assembly GCF_000671375.1). Lineage (NCBI taxonomy): Eukaryota > Metazoa > Arthropoda > Arachnida > Scorpiones > Buthidae > Centruroides > Centruroides sculpturatus. Next base: position 206,170 of record NW_019385148.1, on the reverse strand, counting down.
ATTTTTTTCCCTTCCCTCTTATTTTGTTTTTCCAACATCTATTTTATTTGGGGATGCTTAATACATGGAGATCTTGAAAAATTTAAGGATGGTGTTGCTCTCACTTTCAACTGCTTACACTGATAAGTATGACTCAAATTCATATTTAGTTTTATTACATTTTCAACCATCAGATAACTAATATCAACTTCAAAATCATATCCAATTTGGAAATGAATGTTTGTTATTAGTTTTTTTGAAAGGATATATACTTACTTTTCTTGGTGTTTTAAGAATCACTTAATTAAAATGTTTGTTATAAACTCATTTGTGTGCCAATTTGCCCCTATTCATAGGTGATGAACCCATGTCAAACAATTTTTTATTTTTTGAAAATAAATGAAATGAAACATTGTCTTTTCTGTAGTGACTATGACACTGGAATACAATAAGCTATGACTGTTTTTTAAATTCACTAGCTATTATCAATGGAAATGATTGTCAATTTAACTTAATTAATCACTATAGTATTCAAGAGTTAACTACAATGAGAACTTGTTTTTATACATATGGCATCCATCTTGGAAAAATTATGTCACTTTTCCCAATCAATGAGGGGCATGTGAAATTGGTCAATTGTTTTTGTCTAAATTTGTTTTTTCGTGTTATCTTAATTTCTTATTTTCAATTTATATAATTGAATTCACTAGCTATTATCAATGAAAATGATTGTCAATTTAACTTAATTAATCACTATAGTATCCAAGAGTATCCAAGTGTGTGTGTTAAAAATGAATAAATAATCTAAAATCTTCAGCTAAATTTCACTTGCTGTTTAATATGTAATTATTTCCACTATTTTTTTTTAATTTTTGATTGAATTAAAATATATATAATGTATTTTTAATTAAAATTTTAACATTTATAAGTTTTAATACATAATATATATATATAATTCCTTTTTCTAGGCAGGACTTTCTACCCTTCTTAATGCCATTAACATATTGAACAGTAACTATTTTTCAATAGCAACTGATTATCGTGTTATTTGTAGGGTAAGTGTTAATCAAAGTTTTAACCTAGTTTAGTAATTATCTTAAAATAGGTATTAAAAAATATTTTCTTTCTTGATAGTCATAAGAAAGTCACTGATTTTATTGTATGAATTTTAAGAAAATATTTTCATTTAATTTTTTTTTTTTTTTAAGTATAATTTCTGATAATATTAAACACCTTTTCTCAGCATAGAAATGGTTCAAAATAGAAATTTATTCTTTAAAATATAATTTGGTTAGGTTTTTTGCAAGAGTTAAAGATAAATTTCCACTCTAAGTTGCTGTTATCGATAGACTGCAGTGTATTTGTTTTCATTATCCAACAAATAAAAATATCAAATAATTACAATTTTCAATAATAATTAAATATTTTTGTGTATTTTTTTCATTTAATCCTATTAATAGTTTTTCTCCTCATTTATATTTGTTTTTTATACAGAATTTTTAAAATTTAAAATCAGCAATGAAATTATATTTTTGGTTAATAAAAAGCTTAAATATCAGGAGCATGCCATTTTTACAGAAACCTGTTATGATAGTAATTCTGCAACTGAATTTGACTGATTATAATACATCAAGAGTTGGAGAAATGGAATAAATGGATAATATATAGAATTTTATGATAGAGGGTTTATCCATCTTAATACTTTCTTGTACCTTTTTCTTGAATATCTATCTAAAATTAAAACAAATGTAAAGTATTTTATAAATGTATGAGTAGTTTTACAAGAATATTATATAATGTGGATTTAATCATTTGTTTATGTACTAGATACAAAATATAAGTGTGCATACATAATTAAGATGTATTTGCTTTATTCATTGAAAGTCTTTCCTAGTTTTTTACTTAATGATTATATTGGATATTGTGACCGTAGGGTCGGTGTCTCTTTGACACCACGTCAGGAGATCTGAATCTGACACCACCGAGTCTCTGGGGGACTCAGAAATCGCGACGTTACGTCTAAGATTTGCGAGCGGTAGTGGGTGAGCGCTTGGATTCGGAGTAGAGGTGAGGAGAGAGACGAGGAAGTAACTTACTCGGACTCCATAGTAACAAATAAATAACAATTTTAATTAAATCGAACTAAATACTATACAGAGATACTAAATACTATAGGGCATATTATCATTCTTAATTATACTAGGCCGTTGAGAGAGAGAGAGTTTACAAACGAATCGCAGGTTGATAAATACCTTGTCGATGGACAGTTCTTTACACTAGATCCGAATCTTGTCCATTCACTGGTGTGGAGGCACGGAGGAGTGTAGAGGCTTAATCCAGCACGAATTTTTCTCTCGGGTTAATCCTGGGTCACGGTTTTAATCCGGGGTCACGATTTTAATCTTGTAGGACGACTTTGTTGGGCGGACTTTGGATGACGACTGACCTCGGGGTCCTCTTTCCTTTTTCTCTTCTTCATTCCTCTTGGGTTTTTTNATAATTTTTATAATCTGTTGACTCTATATGACTTTATCTAATGTTAAAAATATTTTATAAGTCTACATTAAATTTAAAAGTTATGTCTAAAAAATTAACATTTATGTAGTGTGTGTGTGTACATTATTTATTAATTTTGTTTTTTCACAACAATTTATTTTATTATTTGCTCTTTAAGGTTAATACTGAAATAAATTTTAATGCATTTTATTAAGGAATATAAAAAATAAATAAGTAAAATTTATACACTTTTACATTTATAAGAATTGTTTTCTAAACAGTAACCTATATACTTATTATTAAAAATATATCTAATTCTTATCCTATATCTAATTATTAAAAACATCAAATGCATCAAAAAATGATTTTTATATAATTCTATTCTACATCTGAATAAATATAATTCATAGTTTATCTGTATAAAATAACATTTTTAAATGTTTCAAAAGTTTGAATAATTTCTGATAAATGCATTTATATAACTTTTTTTTTATACTTCAGGATAATCAATGCATAAACACTGCCTTAGAGCTTCTGTTTTCATTATCTGTAGTATTTAATCCACCAGTTATGCAGCAGGGCAAACAAGGTAAAATATTTAATATCAATTTTTCAATGACAATATTTTATTATATAATTAAAATGAAATTACTTAGCAAATTATGTACTTCAAACTGTACAAAGCATTAAATGTAGTAGTATAATGACATTTGGATGACAAGAGTTAACACAGATTATGTATTACATAACAATTAATGAAGGTTCATAATTATGTGTAATTATCAACATTATTATAAATAATATTAACGCTTTTAAATAAAAAATACATATATTATATAGAATTAATTTCCACAGTCTGATAAAAGAAAGAGGTGTGAATGAGTTTTGAAAAATCAATTTATTAAAGATTTTAAAATTTGATATTTATGTCATAATATTAAAAAGATTAAATTAAATTTATTATACTGAAATTTTAGACCCATAGTCATTGACCAATAATTATTCAAACAGTGAACATGTTTATGATGCAATTTAATTTTGGAATTCTCCTGTATTTGACTTTGAGCCAGCTGTTCCTGTTTTTGTTCTTTGTGATAATTTGTTTTAGTTAATTTTTAGTTCATTCAGTTTATTTTCTGTGGATAACATCCATGGATATGATTCAAAATCCCAACACCATTAAAAGCTCCCTTCCCAACACATTGGAGTATCACAATTAAGGTCACGATATGAATGGTGGTATCCTGATCCAGTACAATAAATTACAGCCACATGTACAATTTTGACTGCAGTAGAACAATTAATGAATCACCTGCCTAAACTTTGGTATCTTAACAGACAATTCCAACATCTTAACATATGGTAAAAACAAATAAATGAATATATTTATAACACTATTTATGTCAAACAGTTAGCTTTACAATAATTGATCATATAATATTATGTACTAATGTATTATCTACTAATATAATATTCTATATTATATTTTATACACCAGTAGCTCTATACGCTTTACTTTTTATTGGTGAAATGTATGTACCTATCAGTGGCCTACCATGGGTGTCAGCCGCCGGGGCGGAGGAAAATTTCAGCCCCCCTTATTTAGGTATTTCAATTTAAAAGACCAAAATGCATTTTCGTCACAGAACAAGCAATGAAAAATTTGGTGGTAGTGCAGTGACCTGTTTAAAAGAGTTCTATTGGATATTAGTGGTGTATATGAACATGAACATGATTGAATCGTACAAAAAAAAAAAAAAGGGTCAACAGGTTTCGCAGATTTCTTCGGATGAAAAACTTACTAGTTCCCCTGGACGGCAAACCGATTCCCGGACTGTCCGAATGATAACACTATCGTAGGCATGATGCAAGTATAGATTAGGATGTTTCAAATTTTTACAAGATATTATTATTATTTATTGTGAAATTTTGCCGCCCGGGGTGGGCCACCCCCACTATGGTACACCACTGGTACCTATTTCTTTTTAATCATAATCGTATTTTGATCACTTGGGTTTTTGACTGTGTCAGAATTTAGACCTGTCAAGATTTTGAATATTGAGATATTGATTTGTAGGGATTTTGATTAGATTCCAATATTCATATCCTTTTTAATAGTGTTTGTTTGAACTTTGTCTTTCCACTTTGTGACAATACTGTATATATATTTTTCTTAAATGTAAATCATTATCTATTCTTTAATAGAATTATTGCATAAGATAAGCTATTATGTTTCACTTATACTATGTTTCACTTATACTATTAAGTAAAATATAGTGCAATAGCTGGCTAACAAGCTTTGAGAACTACACTTAATGAGTCAAGAATAGCAAGAGCAAAGAATATGTAATTTTGATGTTTAAAATATAAATAATAATGTGTTTGGCCTCTTCAGTGGCTCTCAGGTATATGAGCAAAAATATTTGAGTTTTTCCAAAAGTTTGATGAAATTTTAAAGCAACCAACAATGTTGGAATATTCTATGCATTCAGAAAGTTTAAAAATGGCCATAAATGCTTATTATTATTATGCATTATTAAGTAAATAACTGCTGGAAGAATTGCCATTTAGAACTAAATAATTGCCATTTAGAACAGTTTTCAAGTGAAGTTCAACTTTGATGATAAAATGCTAAATACCAAAGAGATCTTTATTACATTTTCATGCAAGTGTAGCACAGAAAAATATTTTCTGAGAGCCTATTTTAGATGCACCTACAGCTAACAAGTGTGATTACAATTACAGTGGAACCTCGGTATATGACCTTAATCCATTCCTGATGTTTGGACTTATATTGACTAGGACGTATACCAAACCAACCTTTCCCATAAGAAGTAATGTAAAAATGATTAATTCATTCTCATGTAAAAAAATGGCTGGCTTTAAACATCTCACTTTCCTAGCTAGTTCCTGCTTGATTTTTCATGAGATCAGCATGTATCTTTTTAGCTTTCTCTCAAATAATTGCTTCTGTTGCTACTAGATTTGCCTTACGTTTCTCACATTTCAAGTGATTTTTAATGTCAGTTCTGATACGCTGTCGCCAGCACACTGTTTTTCAGTTATCCAAAGCAAAAGCAATTTCTCACATGATCTAATGTCTTTGATCTCTGGTTAGAAATTGATTTAACCTCTTTCGCAATGTTAGCTGATTTAATAATGTCTTTATTTTTCACGATTGTCGATATTGTTGTTCTTGGATTACGGTATGCAACAGTTAAATCTCAAACACATATGCCACCTTCATATTTTTCAATAATCTCTTTTTTCAGTTTCATTGTGATTCTAGTCATTTTTTTAGTTTTTTGTTGCTTTTCATTTGCCTTTTTGCAATTCATGATTAACCTACTTGATGTTGAAATTTTTATTTGCTGCTTGTGACGCCATGCTGAATTTTCATCGATGTTAAGTCTAAATTTTTTTTTTTAATAATAATTGTGTTTACTGTATTGTAAAAAATTATTTTTTTATGTTTCACAAACAAAATAAATATATTGAATAATATAGAAACAAAAAAAATTATATTTTAAAAGTTCAGTTTAATATAAAAATTGTGACGCTTAGCAACATCTAGTATCAAAAATGTTCCAATGTAAACATGAAAATATTCGGGATTGCCCATGCAGGTCAATGAGGTCAACGCGAATATTTTTGGGAACAACGTAGGACAGGTTAATAAAAATAATAAAATTTTACTTATGAATTAAAATCAGAAGAAATTTAACAAAGTTATAAACCGTGGCACCACGAACATCTAGTCTGACTTTTTTTTTTTTTTTTTAAATACTTTTTTTGCCCTGTGGGCACTAAGAGGGCCTCATGTAGCAGGCCCATTATGGGTTTGACCAGGCCCACAATGAGGTAACTGGGTGGTGAGCAACGGGGTCTGACATATCCGAACGGACCACCCCCAAAAATTCCTGGGATTCCTTGACTCGTCCGGATTCGATCCTGAGTCTCCCAGAGCGGTAGGCTGCCACCTTGACTGCTTGGCCATCCGGCTGTCTAGTCTGGCCTAGTACACCAATAGTGCTACTTGTTTATAGATGGCGTGTATAAGTTGTATACCAAGCAAAATTTGTTTTGTCCAAACAGGACGTATTCTTAATTGGATGTATTCTAAAACAGATGTATACCGAGATACCACTATATTAATGAAATTTTCGTTTTTTGTTTTAAACAATTGGGAATAACTTTTTAAAATTAAAAAAACTAACCAATTAATTTTTTTTTGTTTAAATTTAAAATTCAGAAATCTTAACATTGCTAATTTATTGTAACTATTATATTTAATTTATTTTTGTCATCATATTTTAAATCTGAAGATTAAATATCAAATTTCAAAAAATAAAAGCCAGCAAAATATTTTTCAAAGCTAAATTTATTTATAAAACATATATATACAAGATTTTAATGCAAATTATCAGACAACCAAATAAATAATGTCATTTTTTATTTTGATGAATAAAATTATTTTCTCCATCAAAATATTCACTTTCACATTCTATTACACTTTCTCAACAGGAGGGAAGTTTGAAAATACCATTTTATAAATGATCTGAGAAAATCTTTCTTTGTGTTTGGTGGACTTTGAAGGGTATTGTTAATCATGAGTATTTGAACCTTTATCATGTACTCTTAGTAGCTACTAAGAGTACATGACAAATTAAGGTAAAACAGCATCTTTGTCGAATCGTTGAAGTGTTTTGGTGTTTTACAAGATATCATGAAACAACAATTTACAAACCATGCAGCTATAAAAGAGGAAGTGGCTCAATTTTTTATGCTGAAAATGGTATTTTCAAAACTGCCCTCCCATTCAGAAAGTGTAATTGAATGTGAAGGTAAATGTTGTGATGGATAAAAATATTTTAAACAAAAAATATAAGCACTTTTATTCCTGTTTCAAAAACAATATTATTTATTTGGTTACTTGATGTTTGTTCACATTGTAATTGATCAGTAAAAATCTAAAACAATTGTGAAATTTAAATCAAATTAGTAATAGTAAATTAGAGTAATTAGTAATTACTGTAAATTGTTTTATACACTTGCATGAAAGTTGGAACAAATTAAACACAAAACTACATTATATTTATAAACATGCAAGCATTTAAATATAATTACATAAAATATTTAATTTAGGAAAAAAAAGCAAATTAACTATATTTAGATCCATATATTTTAAGTAAAAATTAGAAACTATTAGATTTATATCCTTATTTTTTAATATACAGGGTGTTTTTTTTTTAGAGGTATACAAATTTAAAATGAAATAAAACATGTAAAAATAATTTTAATGGCCATAATGTTGGTTTTATTTAAAAGATAATTTTATGCCATTAGTGTTTAAATATGATTTCGGGCATATGGGTGCCATGGCTGGCTTGAATGAAGCGCAATCAGGAAGAACAATTTTCGACAACCTTATTGAGCAACTGGGCATATATCGGCAATAATGCGGTGAATGTTGAGTAACTTACATCCATTAAAAGTCATTGTTTGGTATGCTTTATGGGCAGGTGGAAGCATAGGCCTATATTTCTTTAAAGATGATGCCAGCCAGAATGTTACCATCAATGGAGAGCACTTTTGGAGCCATGATTGCTGACTTCTTCATTCCTCAGTTGAATGGTATTGATGTGGCAGAGCTTTGGTTTCAACAAGATGGTACAACATGCCACACAGTGCGTGACACCATCAATTTATTGCAGGAAACATCCGATGAGTGTATAATTTAGCATAATGGACCTGTGAACTGGCCTCCATGATCATGTGATCTCACACCTAAGGATTACTTTCTTTGAGAATATGTGAAGTCACTAATCTACGCTGATAAAACACAGACGTTGGACCACTTGGAAGTTAACATTTGCCGCATTATTGCCGATATACGAGTTCAGTTGCTAAATAAAATGGTCGAAAATTGTTCTTTTCAATTGCACTTCAAGCCCAGCCATGGCACCCATATGCCCGAAATCATGTTTAAACACTAATGGCATAAAATTATCTTTTAAATAAAGCCAACACCATGGCCATTAACATTATTTTTATGTGTTTTATTTCATTTTAACTTTTTATACCTCTAAAAAAAGCACCCTATGGTATAGTTAAGTATTAAATAGTACTAAATACTAAATAAAATGATTATTTAATGTAATGTTGATAAAATTATTTTATTAATATTATAATAAATTTAGTAAATCCATTTTGTTTTTATTCAGATTGGTCATTTTTAAAGTTGTTTGGAGCAGCACTGCCCTCATATTGTCCCCTTGCTGTTAATTCTACTGTATTTGTTGATATAACAAATAATATGGTAATAAATTTTAAATTAAAAAATATGTATAATTTTGAATATTGTTTACATTATCATATAGACTAATATGAGTATTAAAATTTTAAATTTAACAACCTGAAATATTTTTCAATATAATAAATTTTAAACACTGTAAATGTTAAAACTAATGTTTATAACACTAAGATGTAATTTAATTTAAAAAAGAATTTAATAATTTAATTAAAAAAGAAACAGTATATCCAATTTTATAAGAGTTTCTGAATATTTTAATCAGAATAAATGTCAGTGCTTTTGGAATAAGTCTAACTAGTTCGAAAGCAACACTTTGCTTAGCTGTAGTTTAAAAAGTATCATTATTTTTTTCCTATTAAATTTTTTATAACAAAACACCTGTAATTAATAATTAATACTCACATGGAAGTGGTACCTTTCCAAAGGAGACATCACACAATGGACAGATCAAGGAAAGGCCAATAACAGGAAGGAGGAGAAAATTCCAGCTAATTGTGATGATTTAATAGACAAAATAAAATGCCACGGGATAGATGACTACGAAAGCGGGAGGAACTATTTCCACCCAGCTGACGAAACACACTACAATGTTGACCTACAGTTTGAGGGAATAGAAAACACACCAAGTGATTGGGCTGTCTACACAGATGGGTCTAAACAGGAAAGGGGAGTGGGTGCGGGAGTGGCCATATTTGCACGAAATGGCCGGAAGACCTTCCAAGCACACCTCAAGATGGCACCTTACTGCAGTGTCATGCAGGCTGAACTTTGGGCAATGCACAAGGCCCTAACTCACATAGCCACTAACATCAATTATTACAAAGGGATAATAAATATTTACACTGACAGCAGGGCAGTGCTGCACACACTTGAGAACAAAAGGAGAGCCACACGACTAGGAAGAGAACTAATAAACACCGCAAACTCTCTTGCTATGCATAGAATCATCCACTTCAACTGGATTCCGGCCCACAAAGGTTATGGAGGGAACGAAACAGTGGACCTGCTGGCCAAAAAGGCTTGCGTACTCCACTCCCCCCACACCTACTCACGCATACCGATGACGATGATCTGGGAGAAAATAAACTCAATCACAAACACCCTATGGCAGATTGAATGGGACAACTCCAAGACGGGAAGACTCTGCCATAGATTTATACCAACTCTAACGGCAAGGAAAAAAGCCCATCACTTTGAACCCGATCCAGACATGACCCAATGCCTAACGGGTCATGGGAAATTTCAGTCTTACCTTTACCGCTTTAAAAAACGCACGGACAATAAATGTGACTGTGAACTTAAAAGTGAGGGAGACGCCGAACATTTTATGTTCCACTGCCCTAAATTCCACCAGCATAGAGCAGAATTTTTTAGGGACACCATCACAAGTGGACTAACATGGCCACCACAGCTGGCAGACATCTTTGCCACCAAACGACTGTGGTGCAGCCTTCAAACATTCGTCAAGAAAACAAAAGAACTAAAACCGGACTACCTCAAAAAACAGCAACAAACACCGAATGACAATAGTCCAATCCACCAAACATCGGAAAGTGAAACAGACGAAGATAACAAGGACGGTTCCTGATCGTATATGCCATGTACAGTACATATAACTTCCCCTGTTTTACATTAATTAATTGCTCGATATTACCTTATATAAATTGTAAACATTAACCCTGAATACTGTTTGTATTGCCGCGCCATTTTGTTTATATGGTTTTCATGCTATTATTGGACCTTGTAACCATATTTTGATTTACTTAGTGTGTTGAGGCGTTTCGGGCGCCCATGGAACCCATGGTCACTTCCTTCCTCTCTCCTATCTATCTAACTTCCTCTTGCTGCTTATCATCTTACCTTCGAACCTTCTTTCCGTTTCCTATTTAAACGAGCTAAGTCAGTCAGCTAAAAGACCGACAGCTCTCTCACCCTCTTTTACAAATAACAAATAACAAATTAATAATTAATGAAGAACCATTCTTTAGGTTTTATACACTTAAAAACAAGAAATATAACAACAATTTCTTGAAATATTTTTATCATAATTATTTTATTTTATGCCTTCTTCATAAAAATTTACAATTAATTTTATATAAATTTTTGACAAAAGGCACAGGAGTTATTAAGCCTCAGAGGATGAACAAAATCATGCCACACAGATGTATGCTAACATCCATACATACAGAAAAAATTTCTGAATTTTTTTTTTTTTTTTTGCATTTGTCAATACTTTAAAATCCTAAGTTCAAAAATGTAAAAATCTTAGGGATCATTTTTTCACTGATCACCATAATCTCCCTCTGTTATATATAACAGAGCTGAGAAAGTAAAAATGAGATGAATGGAGAAAATACATCTGTAAATTAATATTGAATGCTTTTTAAATTACTTATTCTTGAATGTTAGAAGAGAGGTTGTCCAAAATTTATATAAAGTAATATTTTAAATTGAAATTTACTTAAAGATATATTTCATGGTGAACTAATTCATTTATTTTTTATTTGAACAAAAATAAATATGGCCTTAACAGTTTTAATTAGTAGCAGTGTATTAGTCCAGTCAGTTTGAAAATTTTTCTGATCATTTTCATATTAAAATTATTTGCTGATTCACATGTTTTATAGATAATCTAACCTATATTATCAAAGATGTTTTTGTATCTGATAAGTATCCAGATTGTTATTTATATGATATAACATTGAATATAAATTCCCTCAGTTTCACCAACACCTAATTTTTTGCTGAGTTTAAAATCCATTTATTTTTACAAACGTTTTCAACCTATTTACTATAGGCCATCATCAGGTTTACTATAAATGTTCCAAAATAAAATGTAACTTTTTCAAACATTTTACATTTTTAAAATTCAAAAATAATTTAATTTTAAAATAAATTGAAAGAAGTGTGTATATTAAATAAAATAAATAAACAAATAAAACATAGTAAACAAAGCTAACTATAAAGAAACATGCTTTAAGGGTTTNTAAAATTCCAAAAAATAATTTAATTTCAAAATAAATTGAAAGAAGTGTGTATATTAAATAAAATAAATAAACAAATAAAACATAGTAAACAAAGCTAACTATAAAGAAACATGCTTTAAGGGTTTTTAAGTCCAATTTTTTATTCTATTATATATTTCCATGCTGTTGGAAGTGCATTAACATCCCTAGCATTTAGGCAATGATTTTTCATTTTACTTTTATAAATTTCCACCTTTTCCATCTCCAATGCAATTAATGGAGAGTGCACTGTTTTAATGACTTTTGTTGAGAATTATATATATTCAGATATATATTCACTATTTATGATTTTTATAAACAAAAATATGATTATTCAAAAATATTTTCAGACAGGAATTCCATTCACACTCTCTCCTACACCTACTAAAATAGTTACAACAACAAAAGGGATCATCACGCAGAAGTATGCTGTGTACCAAATAAAGGAATTGCTTTCTATGCTTCCACATGTAAATATTGCTGCAAATTATGAGAAACCCCATATATATTGGCCACCTACATTACCAATTATTCATGCTACAAGATTCATAACTGGTTAGTATGATTTAATGTTTTGGATTTTTAATTTTGTAAATTGCAAATGTTTATTATTTTTTCGTGAAATATAAATAAATAAAATAAAATTTTTTACAGGTTATGGTGTAGAAAAAGGAGGAATACAGTGTCATATTTATAACAATCATCCAACCAAACATCTCAAAATTATATATTTAGAGATTATTCCATGGTTTTTAAGACTTTATTCACATACATTAGAAGTTAAAAATGGAGATAAATTTGTGTTGAAAGGTACATTTATTTCATTATTTATATGTTTAAATAAATTATATTTTTAAAATTAAAAAAATAACATTTTAAAATAGAATTTCAGTATTATCAGCCAGGGAGAGACCGAGAACAACCACATCACTTAGAAATGATTTTTACGTTATCACCCAATTCAGTCACTAAAGTTAGTTTTGAATTTGAACGTGCTTTTCTAAAATGGACTGAATATCCACCTGATGCTAATCATGGTTTCTATGTCGGTTCTTCTATTATAAGTACAGTAGTTCAACATACTGCTAATTACTCTTATATTCCATCAATTTATCAACCAATTGAAACACAGTAAGAAAATTTTTATTTATATTTTAGTTTAGTTAGATAATTTTGAATATGTACATTATTACAAACAATAGTGGCTACAATGTGCTTTTATCAACCATAATTTCAATTAAAAGTCAACAAATACAAATATTTATATTAAAAATAGAATTGAATCTGTGATTTGATGAACTGGCTTTAACACTCATTGTTGCCAAATTAACAACTGAATATTTTAAGTAAATAAAATAATTTATGCTTTGTATATTTAAATCAACATTCAGCTACCGATTTAAACATTTCAAAATAAATAAAAATAATTTGCATTTATAAATTAATTTAATAAATGTAAATTATTTTTATTTATTTTAAAGTGATTAAATTGGTAGCTGAATGTTCTGAAAAATTGAATAATTGAAAGTTGAACAAAATAGCTATCATAGCTGAAGGTATTCTCTATACACTTAAAATGTTCTAGAATGGGTTGGCAACCTTTCAGTGGTGTTGTACTGAACCTAACTTATAGTGTTATTCCAGCTGCTAACATGATTCTACCAAGTTTGTTATATATTTTATCAAAATTAGTTTGGTTATAATGGACTTCAAAAATACACTGGACGACAAAAAAAATAACGCACCATGAAGGACTTGTTGGATTTGAATAAAAATTGGTATATGACATCATCATAGCTAGACAGGTATATGATTGCAACCATAAAACAAAAACATACTTTATTGTTCAGTAATATACAATACAGTGCAGGCGCTAATATCCTGTTGGGCCGCCTCTAGCACGGATACAAGCTGTGATACGCCTTGGCATGGAGGCATAGAGGTCACGAATAATGTTCTGAGGCATATCTGACCATGCATGATGCAATTGGGACTCAAGATTCGTCAGATCCTGTGGCTGTCGCAGCTGGCGACCTAGGTGGTCCCACACATGTTCGATTAACGATAAATCTGGAGATCGTGCAGGCCAAGGAAGTGTGGCAACGTTACGTAGGCATGCTTGGGAGACCGCTGCAGTGTGTGGCCGGGCATTATCCTGCTGGAATATGCCTGTCGGAAGCCCTGCCATGAGGGGCAACACATGTGGCTGGAGGATGTCTTGCACATATCGTTGGGCTGTGAGGGTAGTACGCATGACAACTAGAGGCGTCCTACTGTCGTATGTTATGGCTCCCCACACCATAACACTGGGGGTTGGACCCGTGTGCCGCTCCACAGTATAGGCCGGGTTGACACCTTGACCAGCAGGCCGCCATACTCTCACACGGCCATCGTGAGCCCCCAAACAAAAGCGGGATTCGTCACTGAAGACAATACGCTGCCAGTCGGTAGCTGTCCACGATTGTCGTGCACGACACCACTGCAGACGGAGGCGTCGGTGGGTGGCTGTTAACGGTAGAACACGTACTGGGCATCGGGAGATCAATCCGCCTTCTACTAAGCGCCTGGAAATGGTGCGGCTGGATACACGGTTCTGTAATGCAGGTGCCACCGCTGCATGAATGGTAGATGATGAAGCTGTAGGTGCTGTCCGTGCTTGACGTACAATGAGACGATCCTCCCTTCTGGTGGTCTGTCGATGGCGTCCGGAACCCGTTTGCCGTTCGTGTGTACCCCTACTTACCCACTGCTCATAACACATCCTAACAGTTCTATCAGAACGGTTAAGATGGCGGCCAATCCGACGGTATGACCATCCTCCTTCTCTCAATCCAACAATGCGACCTCTCTCAAACTCACTTAACTGAGTGTAAGGTTGTCGATTGCGTCGTAGAGGCATGTCTGTCACACAATGAAGTCGAAACCACGAATAAAAGCGCAGAACATATGCACAAGTCGTCACAGCATGCACTTTTATACCAGATAGCGGAAGCATTTTTTTCCCTCTGGTGGCGATGTAACACAACAACCTGCTCTCAAAAGCTAATCATTTACATATCTAGCTAAGATGATGCAACATACCAATTTTTATTCAAATCCAACAAGTCCTTCATGGTGCGTTATTTTTTTTGTCGTCCAGTGTATTTATTTTTGAAGTTAAGTTGTTAATTGATTTATGTTCTTACATGTGACGTGCATGCATAACATGTAGAATCTCTTGTGTTAATGCGGAGCATAAATGCAAGAGATTCATTTTTAATGTACCACTGCCTACACTGAACTATGGCTTCCATTTAAATGTGTAATTAATAATTAAAATAGAATTTTTACTACATTTCTATTCAGAATGCTACTGAAAATTGTCTCATATGCCACAGGTTGCTGACCCCTGTTCTAGAATATATTATTATAGTCTGTTTTGATATTGATTACAAATACAGTAGAGCGTCGATTTTCCGAATCAATTGGGGATTGGGGTTGTCCGGATAACTGATATTTCGGATAACTGATTTACGTACAAAAAAATAGTTTAATGTATCCGATGTCGAAATTTTTCTCCGTTGCGTGTCGCTTCGCGTTGAATTTTCGTCGATGTTAAGCCTAACAAAGACTATTGTATCGTTAAAAATTATTTTTTTATTTTGTACAAACAAAATAAATATATTGAAAAATATAAAAATTATACTTCAGAAGTTAATTTAGTATCAAAAACATAAAATATTTGAGTAGCCCAAGACATGGCCAAAGATTGAAGCGCCACAGCACTGGCGAAAATTTAAATTTGCTGACTGGAATTCTTTCGGATGATTGACTTTCGGAAAATCGACGCTCTACTGTATAGTTTAGGTAAATTTTGAACAGGCAATCATTACATACAATATATATGTATTAATTTTTAAAAAAATCATGTCTTTATGTTTAAATACATTATTTTGTTTTTCTATTATGTATTTTAATTTAAATCTACTCTGTTTGTACCAATTTGAAACTGTGTTGTTCTACATTTTTGTTTCGTAAGCATGATATAGTGCAGTTAAATGAACACTAGGCATTATTTTATCTGTTTATATGCTCTTAGTTGATATTTGTTTTTACATGTTTTGGGATCTACAATGCTCCTCTCCAGTCAACTAATTTTAAATGTACATAATTATTACATAATATCAAACCATTTACAATAAATAATACATATAATTTACAAACATACCTTCTATTCCATTTTTTATGTTAAGTGAATTTAAGTTCACTTCTGTTGTTTGTATTTCTGAGACTATTTTAATTGATGTTTTTACAGATTTGCTATCAAAGCATCTTAAACCAGGTGCATCTTAAAATGGCAGAATAGAATGCATGAGTATGCATTCTATTCTGCCATTTTTGGAAGAAGTACAATAAGTTATAATATAGTTATAAACATATAAAACTTTGAATAACATATCTATTGTATACTTTGAAGACAATTAAAAATTTATAAATCAGTAATATAAAACCTTTGACACTTTTTCTAGCAATTTCTTTAATCAAACTAACGTTTTTGGCTATATTTAATGGCCTTCCTCAGATTCGACAATATTGGAACTTCAGATATTCGAAAACAAATTTTTAATATCTGGACGGATTAAAGAAATTGCTAGAAAGTGTCAAAGGTTTTATATTACTTATTTACAGAAGTTCTAGCTTTCCTTGCATAGAATTTATAAATAATTAAAATTATCCCTTAAAACTACAACAATGCACTTCATTAGGATTGTTGTAAAAGGAAATCTGTTCTCATGCACACACTTCTACAGAATTTTCCATCTGCATCATGTAATCTTATATTGATTTACATAATTTTATTTACTTAAAGAATCAAACTAGCCAGAGTTTTCAAACTTTTCTAGTATAAAAGTTAACTTAGAATAAAGGTTTCTTTTGGATTACTTAAAGATACTATTTCTTTGGAATTTTCTTGACAAATTTTCTGGCTAATTTAAATATATTTGATTCTTTTTACATAGATTTTTGTTTTTATAATTTTTATAATTTGTAATGCTTATACATAATACTTATTTTACATTATACTCATTTCATTTTTATAATATTTTTAACCAATTCTTGTTTATTGTAACACTGAGATTTTTATTTATGCTGTTTTTATTACCTAAGATCTCTATGCTTTCTTTAAATTTTCTGCTGTATGTATCCTGTTCTTTTTGTAAGATTTTTACATTATTTGAATCTATATTGCAGTTGTTTAGTGTACAGTGTTCATAAATTATAGAGTTGTTTCTGTCATATTTTAAATGTCATATGCTCCTTAAGTCTAATCTTCATTTTTTTCTTACCTATATCAGTGGTGGCCAACAGTTTTTGCCCCCCAGGCCAAATTGGAAAGAAAACATTTTTCATGGGCTAAACCAGAGGCTGCCCTAGGAAGATTTTGAGGTGGTGCAAGATCTCATTGTGGTGTCACCCCATAGAGACTAAATTGTAGATAGAGATTACAGATACATTTTTCACATTATCATGCTTTATCAATACTCTACACTGTACTTACGAGATTTGTAATGGAGGGTTAACTCTAAACACACAATGAGTTGTTGACCTTTTTTTCTTTCTTTCTTTTAGGTGTCAGAATTTTTCATAGAGCTATTCAGATGTGAGTAGCTAATATTGAAAGATTGATCGTGGGCCACATAAATTCATTAGATGGGCTATATGTTGGCCATGCCTGACCTATATAGTATTTTGTGGTGCTGCTACATGTACACAGAATTTGATAAACGACATTGTTGATTTCTTCTGGTTTTTGTTTTTTTTTTTTTTTTTGGAAGTGTCTGTTTTTAATTCTGGAGAATAATTTAGTAGGGTCATGTAGTTCAGGGTCTCCTGCTCATAAACTTTCCATATCTGGTCTTAGCATTCATCTATCTAACTCTGTTCTCGAGATTAAGAAAAGACAGATGGACGGATGACAGTAGGAATTTATAGGTCTACAATTTTTTCAAATTACAGCACAAAAAGTTTTTTAACACCAAAAATCACTACTAATCAAAGAATTTTTCTCATTTAGGAAGATTTATGTGTTATTGAGAACAGGTTTTACTGTAAACATCAACATTTTGAATATGAGTTTTCAATTTTTCATTTCATTTTGTGTTTTATTTTCCTTTTTTCTTCTCTCTCAAAATTGGATATTTAGTCAAATAGTTTGGTTTTGAGAAAGTATTTGATCCAGATATTGAATATAATGTTTAGTATTTGGCAAAATACCAAATAAATACTGTTATATGGATATAGGAAACAATTTACAAGATTTAAAGAAGAAATTTGATGAGATTTATAGAGAAGAAATTGGCACACCTTTGTGACTGAATATATTTGAATACTGAATAATGCCAAATATTCAGTTTAACACTATTTAAAAAATTGTGAAAGTTTTCTTACACAAACATCTATGACAAATTTTTGAAACTGATTCACATAAAAGAAAGTTTAATAATGTGATAATGTTTCAGAATTCAACTTTTTTAGAGAATTATCATGTTTTTCTTTTTGTATATTTTTTCTATTTGTTAATATCATTTACCTAAATCCTACATAGCATGGGAAAAGATTTAGCTGGTGACTAAAAAAATGATTTGTTAAATTTAATAATTTATTAGTTAAACATTCTATAAAAATAAACTTACATTTGCAAATATTATAAGCTTATTAGAATTAAGCTAAATTAGATGAAGAAATAGTGTATGCTTGTCATCTATACTAATATTATAAAGAGGTAAAGTTTGTAAGTTTGGATGTAGGGGGTAATCTCCGAAACTGCTCATCCGATTTCAAAAATTTTTTCACCACTATTTAGAATGAACCTCAGGGTGGACATAGGCTGTATATTATTCTGTTAAACATTCATATAAATTAAAATATATCATCTAGGATTAATGCTTTTATGTCCAACAGATGGTGCTAACTCTGCGAGTACGACGACATAAGTTTGCTTTTCTATGAGGATAAACTAAAGCAGATCATCATCTATCTATCTATATAAATAAAAATGTAATGTTTGTTTGTTCCTACCGATTCCTTTGAAATTTTGACACAACGTTGCATTCGAATACGCATGTGTTTTTATATAATATAAATGTCAAAATTCCTTCCACTGGGGGGAAGATGGACAGGATTAAGGCTTACCGTGAAGAACTCTGCTTCTATTTATACTATTTTAGATGTGGTTTTTTGTGTTTTTTGATTGTGTTTTAATAGGGTACATCAAGAGAATGTACACTAAGAAGGAATTTTTCGAAAAATCCCCCCACGGGAGAAGTGTTATAC
Organism: Centruroides sculpturatus; assembly: GCF_000671375.1. NCBI lineage: Eukaryota > Metazoa > Arthropoda > Arachnida > Scorpiones > Buthidae > Centruroides > Centruroides sculpturatus. The sequence continues at coordinate 187,063 of NW_019385148.1, read as the reverse complement.
ATTTATAATAGATACATTTATAGCCATAACAATGCATGGTGGGGTCTGCTAGTTATTTAAATATTCATATTTGGAATTTGAAAAGTTATTATTTAACATAACTTCTTTTTAATATTGCTAATTTTTTAAATGAATGTTTAGATAATGAATTATACACATTCTAGGTGAATTATTTAAGTATTAATATGGCTAAATTATACATACTGAGTAAAAATATATATTCATGAAATAAACTGCCTTTTGAATTCTTAAAATTATATAAATGATTAATGTTTTGGAAAAAAATATATTGTTTTATAACTAAAAGTAAAGAAAATTTATTTTTACATATGCTTTAAAAATCCAATTCAAAGAAGTAACAAGCTTTTTATACTGTTATATGTAACTGCATTGAAACAATAGTTTATAAGAATTCAACATTTTTATTGTCAAAGAATTGTAAAATTCTCATGGTTTTAAAAGTGACAATTACTTTTGACTTTGGTTTCATTCAAATTAGATAAGTGAAAAAATAAAAAAGGTTGATTCACTCTGGTTATGTCATATATCATTTGTGAGAACTTCTGATTTGTTTAGTCATGGCTATTATATCTTCATGGGTGACATGGTCAACATTCTCTTTTAGTGAAAGAGATCTATCTGTTGCTCTGGGTGACAAGTATTGAATGGCATATGTGAGATGAGTGGGTAGGGATGTCCTGATACCAGAAAAATATTGATACCAGTATCATGAGTAGTTTAAAAGTATTGATACCAGTATTGGTATTAGTATCAGTCTTAAAGTATCAATAATGGCTTGGTATTGGCATTGGATATTGAAACTAGAAATCTTGCTGACTTTGAAAAAATTTTTGAAAATATTTTCAAAAATTCAAACAAAATAATAAAAATAACTTTTAAAGTCAAACTAAACTTAAAAATGAACTTGTTTGTGTTTCTTAGTGTAACATATAAAATATTTAATCTTTTATTTATTTTTACAGGATGGGTTAAAGTGTACCTAGGTAACCCCAATGGCGGCACTTTGGACTATTCGTGCTCCCGGCAGACTCCTCCTGGAGGGGAGCCGCCGGCAGGCCGCCCATTGTTTAATGTCACTAGTTATTGATTCACGGTAGTTCTTGAACGAAAGAAAGAAAAAGGAAACGTCTACTAAAAATGTAGTTAACCTAACCGAAGCACCGCCATTGGGGTTACCTAGGTACACTTTAACCACCAGGTGTACTGTGGTGGCATTTCGAATTACACAAAATCATTTTTTTTACACTGGCACCTATTTGTAATACATAAATCAGTTTGGCCTAGGTCAAACTAGTTAAGCCTAAAGTATTTAGGCTAAACTAGTATATCCTGACATGCGTAGGATAAACTAGTTTGGCCTGAAATCGGGTTTGGCCGGTATGAGGGAAAGTATGGCTATCAGTCAAAAAATGATTCCCCAAGATTTTTACATATTTGAACTCAGGACTTGAATTGTCAAGAAATGCAAAACAATTTGGTGATCTTTTCTGTATGTATGAATATTCGTGTGGGGGAACTTGATTTTGTTTACCCACTTTGAAGCTTAATAACTCCTGTGCTTTGTCAAAAATTTCTGAAATTTTGCAGGAAGTTTGTGTATTAAGGGAATTGATGCTATTAAATTTTGGTGGTTAAAGATCGACTGGATGGGGGAGATAAAGGAAGTCATGTGTCACATCTTGAGTAGGGTTGGACTTAATAGAGAGGTTGAGGCGCACGTTTTAAACGTGTAAACGTGTACGTGTGACGTTCGGCGCCGCTTTCCTGTAAGCCTAAAAGTTTGACGATGGTGTTTGGAATGTCGAGCGTGATTCCACCGACTATCCAAACACCATTGTCAAACTTTTAGGCTTACGGGAAAGCGGCGCCGAACATCATACGTACACGTTTACACGTTTAAAACGTGCGCCTCAACCTCTCTAATGACGATTTTACTTGTTATTAGCATTTACAATTTTTTTTATAAAACTCATTCCTGCCCTTAAAGTTAAGCTTTTGCCATTTTATAATACTTAAAAATATTAGAAGTTTTTAATAATAAAATATCAAAACAGATGGCACTACAAATGCTATTTTAATTAAATGTTGCTGGGAAAGTTAAGAAACTTGTTCTGGATTTTTTGTACTAGGCACTTTTTATTAGGCACAAATAGACAATTAAATCATTTCATTCATTTAAGTCAGCTGGCCTATGGCTTCATTCTGGCTCAGCTGCCAAATAAAGCTGATACTTCAGCTTCTATTCTGTCACATTTATTTTTCCTGTCTGGCATTAAGCTGTGTGTCATCTGCCTGGTTATGTAATTTTCAATCCTAAGCCTGACAAGAAATCTTAGTTTGAAGTTGTCTTTTAGATTTATTAATTTAATATCTTTGATTAAGACATTGGAAAAGTTCGTTGATAGGCATCTAAGGAACATTTATTTGAATAGGTTTTCTCTTCATTCTCTTCAGTTTGCTTATCAATGTGGTTAGTCATGAGAGCCATCAAAGCATGATGATTTCCCTTTTTGGTATTTCCCTGAGAGCATTTATTATGTAAGACTGCCCTCAAAGTGGTATGTTTTTACCTTTTCATTATAGATGACCTTATTGGTTCTGGTTGTATGCCTAGAGTTACATATTGTTCTACTTTGCACAGAGAAATTTCCCAGTACTCTGTCAGACCTTCAAAGAGGTCTGACTTGTATGCAAAGCTGGTGCATGAATAATAGCTTAATTACTCAATTAATAGCTCAATTAATAGCTTAATTAATCAATTAATCAATTAATACTTAATTACTCAAGACTGATGCTTAATTAAAGCATCAGTCTTGACAAAACTATTATTGCTCCCTTTAATCTCAGAAGAGTTTTAAGGGGTTTTTCTGAACCTCTTCTCTGTGGTAAAAGGATACATTTTTCTTCCTTGATCAAGTATCTTGAGGTTTTACTTGACTCTAGCCTGTTGTTGATTTTACAACTTGAGATGGGTGTTAGACAAGGCCAGGCATATATTCTGGTTATGTAGAAGTACTCTTGACAAACTACAACTACATATCCTCTTTTGGATTTTTATTATGATGATTATTTTATTATTTAATTATTTTATTAAATTTTATTATTGGATTTATTATTGATCAGAATAGCTTATGCTACCTTTGTTTGATGGCCATGGTACTGGTAAGGACTGTCAGATTAATCTTCAAAGTTTGCAGTGCATTGCATATCTATTACTCCAAATGGTTCTTCCTCTACACCTGTTCATTCAAATTGAGGTGAGGAGAGACATTTATAGGCTCAAGTATACTTGTCAACTTACTTCTAAACCAAATACTGTTGTACATATTGCTGTATTGAGGGACATGATAAAGGAAGACATCTTTTCTGTAGATTCTAACAGAATGTTATCTCGGTTCATTTGTGACATGCCTTATCTGGTCTCCTTTCTCACTCACCTTGACAAGAATTCTCTAGTTCACCTAGCAAATAGGCTAGATGAAAAAGTCTTACTCTGCTTTAAATCAGGAATTAACCTCAACTGCTTACAATGATTGGAAGTAGTACAAACTTTAATAGCTCTAAGGAAAATATTATAAGAAATATAAAGGCTGGTTCAGATCCTACAATGGTATATGAATCATCCTGTTTGACCAATAAATTAGCATTACATTGCCAACTATCTCCTAATGGTCTAGCACTCCAAGAGAAAGACTTTATTATGGGTAACCCGTAGGGATTGCAATCCAGCTGGATTTTTGCTGGACCAACATCATTCCAGTACAGATGTATTTTTGGTGCAATAAAGTGTTATCTATCTATCCAGCAATTTATGGTTTTTTTTTTAAAGAAATAAAGCATTTTTTAGAAAATACTTAAGAAACTTTTATTATTTAGACTGGTCACTATAAATCAGTAAAACTTCTTACACGTTTAGGTAGTAAACTTAACTTTGGTTTGGTTTAACACTTGAGATAGAGATAATTAACTTTAAATGTTTAGTTAGATTATAATTATAATGTAATCTTTAAGTTAAATAATAGCAAAGGTAATTCTACAAATTAATTTATATTAATATATTATATTATAATAATGTAAGGACAGATAATCAGTGGCTAAGTGGTTATCAGTCTTACCAGTTTTCTTATATAGGCTCTACATATCAGTCTGTAGTTATTTGTAAGTAATTTAATTATTAGTGTTAGTGAAGTAGTGAGTAAGTACACTGAACGACAAAAAAAATAATGCACCATGAAAGACTTGTTGGATTTGAATAAAAATTGGTATGTGACATTGTCATAGCTAGACAGGTATATGATTACAACCATAAAGCAAAAACATACTTTATTGTGCAATAATATGCAATACAATGCAGATGCTAGATATCCCATTGGGCCACCTCTAGTGCGGATACAAGCTGTAATAAGCCTTGGCATGGAGGCATAAAGGTTGCGAATAATGTTCTGCAGCATATCTGTCCATGCATGATGCAACTGGGACTCAAGATGTGTCAGATCCCGTGACTGTCACAGCTGGTCCCACACATGTTTGATTAACAATAAATCTGGAGACCATGCAGGCCAAGGAAGTGTGGCAATGTTACGTGGACATGCTTGGGAGTCTGCTGCGGTGTATGGCCGGACATTATTCTGCTGGAATATGTCTGTCGAAAGACCTGCCATGAGGGGCAACACATGTGGCTGGAGAATGTATTGCACATATCGTTGGGCTGTGAGGGTAGTATACATGACAACTAGAGGTGTCCTACTGTCATATGTTATGGCTCCCCACACCATAACACTGGGGGTTGGGCCCGTGTGCCACTCCACAGTATAGGCCAGGTTGATGCCTTGACCAGCGGACTGCCATACTCTCACACAGCCATCGTGAGCCCCCAAACAAAAGCGGAATTCATCGCTGAAGACAATATTCTGCCAGTTGGTAGCTGTCCATGATTGTTGTGCACGACACCACTGCAGACAGAGGCATCGGTGGGTGGCTGTTAATGGTAGAACACATAGTGGGCATCAGGAGACCAATCCGCCTTCTATTAAGCGCCTGGAAATGGTGCAGCTGGATACACGGTTCTGTAATGCAGGTGCCACCACTGCATGAATGGTAGACGATGAAGCTGTAGGCGCTCTCCGTGCTTGATGTACAATGAGACGATCCTCCTTTCTGGTGGTCTGTCGATAGTGTCCAGAGCTCATTTGCTGTTCGTGTGTACCCCTACTTACCCACTGCTCATAACACATCCTAACAATTCTATCAGAATGGTTCAGATGGTGGCCAATCCAATAGTATTGGCCACCATCAACCCTCCTTCTCTCAATCCAATGATGTAACCTCTCTCAAACTCACTTAACTGAGTGTAAGACTGTCGAATGCGTCGTAGAGGCATGTCTGTCACTCAATGAAGTCACATCCATGAATAAAAGCGCAGAACATATGCACAAGTTGTCACAGCGTGCACCTTTATACCAGACAGAGGAAGCACTTTTTTCCCTCTGGTGGCGATATGTCACAAGAACCTGTTCTCAAAAGCTAATCATTTACATATCTAGCTAAGATGATGCAACATACCAATTTTTATTCAAATCCAACAAGTCCTTCGTGGTGCATTATTTTTTTTGTCATCCAGTGACTATTAGTCTAGTAGTTAGTTATTATTATCACAATCATGAATCATATACATTCATATCATCATATATCTAAGATACTGATACTCATTAATTTAATTAACTCTTTAACTAACTAGGTAGTCTCAGTTTCTCACTAATTTTCACAATAAAATTGCCTAGCCTAGCCCACTAAACACTTATAGAATAAAAGTTAAAAACTCTTACTTAATAGAACTAGAGTAGAAGTTATAAAATATTAGTCTTGTCTTGAATAAAGTATTTTAAAGGATTAAATAAAATTAAATCAATCACTTCTGTTATTTTTTTTTACTTTTCTGGAAGTTGGATCTCAAGAAACAAATGGTATTGATGGCGTTGTCTCCCTACCTAGTTCTTAATGTACTGCATATATATCCTGCTGCAGAGAAGGCCCTTTCTGCCTCTATGCTAGTTGGTTTCAGGGTCATCAAATAATCATAAATCAAAGATAAGTTTTTACCTCTGACTCCCTCACTTTCATAAACAGCCATTTCCTTTTTTAATAACTTATCATAATCTTTCTCAGTACTATTTTCTTTCTGTTTCATGAAGTTTTCTTTCTCATGCCTTAGTTGGATCTCCAATTCTTGTTCCAATGTGAAATTCAGGGAATCTAGGTTATCTGGATCATCGTTTTCCATTTTCATAACATCCTCTACCATTGCTGCTGGTTCCACTACATATGTATTTACACAATTCAGCATATTTTTCATCTCCTGGTGCATTACAGTTTTTTTTGACATTGTGAAAGAATAATCAGGCTTTCAAAATTTTTGGTCATACTTCTTTGGGTTCTGTATGTAAATCAGCATCCCTGTGACTTCAGAAAGATACCATTCTCTGATTCTTTTGTGGAGTGCCTCAGAAAGGTTGGCACTCAAGATTGTGTCCTGGCTTTTTAGTTTGTCTAAGACAAATTTCAGGGTTGTGTCAGCAGTTATCAAACTTGACTCTTTTTTACAGAGAGCTTCTTTGGCCAGTTTAACCAGAATGAAGACTGGTGATCAACTCATTGATTAGTGACCTCTTGTCAGCGGAAAATTTACTGTCTGAGCCAGTGTCTATTAAGGGTTTATCGATGCAAACTTTTACACTGTAGAAACGTTTCAGCATGCTGAGGAGGCTGTTCCACCTAGTGCGGCAGTCAAGAATCAAACTGAATTCTTTGCCCTTTGTTTCTTTTACATATTTTTGCAAAAACGTGTCATCTTTGGTTGGTGATTTTTTAAAAGTCGTATTCTATTGTCAAGTGTAAGCTTCAAGGTAGAGAGAGAAGTGGGCCATGATGTTTTTTGAGTCAACGAAAGCCGCAGTCACGGTGTTGGTGGTTTTCACTCCGTCAGTGGCAACAATGGTGTTTATATTTTGATGGGCTTCCCATTCCTTAAAGGCATAGTATTAGCCAACCATGAGCGATAGAGTGTGTGTCAGCATCAATATCTGCCAGACTACCTGTTAAACATGCAATAGGCTTAGCAGAGAGAGTGACGCGACTCCCAATCATTGCATGATTGCTGGAAAAAAGTATGAAAACTTTCTTATTTTTGTTTCTGGTAAAATATCGATTGAGCTGAAATAAAAGGTTTTCTATTAGCTAGTGATGGCATCTCCCAGAGGGATAGGTTAGGTTTCGTGGACAAACCGCAAAAGCGGCGAGTAGTCTCACAGCGAAAGTGGCGAATGAAGCGAGCCACAAGGCTGCAGCTCCCCTTAGTCTTAAACTGCAATCATTCTGTCATGTGATTCATTGACGTCACAACCGACAGTAAATTAGAATTATGCACCAGGACTAGAAGAGGAGTTACTTATTTTATTTAGCGCGAAGACACTTTATTTAGTGAGAGCAGAAGTCAACCGGCAATTAGATCAGCAGAGGTAAAAGGGTGGGCAGTGTGAAGTAGAGAGGGGGTGTAGCATGTGCCGCACTAAACGGCAATGTCGCTCTCACCGCTGAGCGATAGTGCATGTAACAAAGTGGCAACACTAACAGCATAGACTTTTGTGCCAGTATTTAGAAAGTTAATTGAGTATTTGCAGACCCAGCAGGCCGAATAATGTGCTGGATCCAGCTGGATTGCTGGTTGAGGGATCCAGCAATTGCAATCCCTAGTAACCATCTCATTGAGTTGCAAATAGCAGTCCCAACAAGTACTGAAGTAATACAACAAAAGTCAAATATCTTTAAGTCAGTCCAACTGTTAGAAACAATGAAGATAGTCTTATTAAGAGGACATAGGATTCTATGTAAAATAGTTAAAACACATCAAGTAATAGGTAGTGGAAAACCTGCCAAGTGGTAAAAGGCTTCTATCTGACTGTTACTTACAGACACCAGCACCTCTGTCACTATTAGTTTTGGATCCATGTTTTATTAGTGTTGTGACTGGTTTTAGTCACTTTTGTAAATATCTGTGCTGACTGAAATTTTCTTCCTTAGCTTCTTGCTACTTTTTCAGATCTGCTGAAGAGACTCCCCTGCATCTTATTTATGAATGTGCAGATCTCTGCTCAGGTGGATTTGTTCATCTGGATTTACTTTGTTGAGCTTTGGTGAAAACCCTAAGCTTTCCTTCAGATCTTTTTTTAATGAGATCAGCCTTCTGAAGTAATCTCTCATGGGATACATAATAGACCTTTTAGGTTGATTTGCATTTGGTCTACTGGCTCCATCTGCACAATAACAATAGCTCAGATTCATCAACTGTAACCTTACTATAGTCTGTTTTGTATTTTCTGATGTTTATCTGGATTAAATTTTGGAATTGCATATCTTATATGCTTTAATTTTTTCTGCAAATAGTCTTATACTATATAAGGTCTGTCTCAAAAGTTTAGGTAAAATGATTTTTCATGAGAAACTTTTAAAAATATTGAACTTTTGATTGATTTTATAAGACAAAGGAGGTTGCAATGCATCATATTAAATGTCATTAAAATGATAAATTTACAGATTTAATAGTTATTAAATTGCTTAGAATAATAGAAATTTTGTTAGATTTTGATGTTGTCCCAAAAGTTTAGGTAATAATAATAATAGTTTATTTTAATTAATTTATAAATTACTTCACAAATTAATAATGAATGACATCAGTTATGACTATTAATAATAAAATCTCGTGAAATCTCATTTTTATAATGGTTAGTATTGAAATTAATGAAGAAATAACAGAAAAATCAAGATGCCCAAAGAAAAAGAAAATTAATTTTCTTCAGAAGAAGTGATTGAAATTTAGAGATTGAAAGCAAGTGGACATTCAGTTACTGAAATTTCAAGCAAATTAACTGTTTATTGTTTGAAAAATTTCCTCATATAATTATAAAGATTAAAGATAGTATTAACATTCACTCTGTCCAATATTTTATACATATCCTTTTCGTTTGTACAGTTGAATATTTGCTTAATTTCAGAATTTTGAGCATTATTGTTTTCATTGTTACATTTACTAAAAATGTGTATTTTTGATAATGGTGTACCACAATTTGGGCATTTGGATTGCACATATTCTATGTATTTATTTCCTAACATTATTCCGTTTTGATTTAATCTGAGTTGCATAATGAATTTTTTAACATTAAATGCAAGATTTGTTAGCACATAATCATTGATTAATGGATAGTTTAAAATTATTTTGTACCAATTTCTGTTTGTTCTTTTTTGAATGTCTTCGATATCTTGTACGATGGAATATTCCATTACTCTATGTATTAATAACTTACTTTGTTGTTCAAAACTGTTAGTCTGATCCAAGAATAATTCTATAGAAAAACCATATGTATTTAAAATCTTTGATAGTTATACTATCCAATTATGTTTAAAGTCCGTATCTCTTGATTTTTCATATAGTAAATACAGTATTTTTGTTGTTAAGTCTCTGGAAGTAATTATTTTTTTAAACCATTTAATATATCTTTTTATCAATATTGTATTTAGTTTGTATCTATTAATTTCTAGTTGAAGCGCACTGCCTGGGATATTGTATTCCAATTGTATTCTACGAATGAATATATTTTGTATTTTTTTTAATTCATCAAATTTACCTATGCTCCAAATTGGGGAAGCATAACCCATTGAATTCATTACAATTGAATTGAACAGCTGAAATTGAGTTTGCACATTCTTCATTTTGATTTTACAAAATAATACTATTAAATTATTAATTAAGTTTTTTGCCTTGTTTATTGTACTCTTATAATGTTTCTCAAATGATAAATTAGGTGTAAATATTATTCCTAAAAATTTAACTTCGTTTACTATTGTCACTTCTTTTTTAATGTAAAACAACGTGTTTTTTAGGTAGATTACTACCGTTTCTAAAAATCATTATTTCTGACTTTTTCGGATTTATTTTTACAACTGTAAGAAATTTATGAATGCTCCTTTTTATTATAGATAATAACTTTTTCAAATATGTAATGTAAATCGTAAACCATTGTTTGTACTTGATGGTTTGCATATATCATTCTTTCTTTTGACTTAAGTTATGGAAATTTCTTACTGTTAGGAAAATAGTCTTTGGATTTTGAGGAAAAGATAGAAAAATTTATAATTTAGCATCATTAAGAACTCCAGACATTAAATCAAGAGCTTGCATTCTGGTTATTATACTTTTGGGCTGTTCAGGATATAGTAATTTCTTAGAGAATACTATTAATAAATTGATCCAGCTTTGTTTCCATCTTTATTGTTGGAGCTTTGAACTTCATTAAGACTATTTTAATGGGCCATCCTAATTTATGGATCTTTACGAAACTAAACAATTTTGGTATTGATATATTGAAAGATAGCTTGAGTCTCAATTCGTCAGGCATACGGGGTGTAGCATGTGCCGTACTAAACGGCAATGTCGCTCTCACCGCTGAGCGATAGTGCATGTAACAAAGTGGCAACACTAACAGCATAGACTTTTGTGCCAGTATTTAGAAAGTTAATTGAGTATTTGCAGACCCAGCAGGCCGAATAATGTGCTGGATCCAGCTGGATTGCTGGTTGAGGGATCCAGCAATTGCAATCCCTAGTAACCATCTCATTGAGTTGCAAATAGCAGTCCCAACAAGTACTGAAGTAATACAACAAAAGTCAAATATCTTTAAGTCAGTCCAACTGTTAGAAACAATGAAGATAGTCTTATTAAGAGGACATAGGATTCTATGTAAAATAGTGAAAACACATCAAGTAATAGGTAGTGGAAAACCTGCCAAGTGGTAAAAGGCTTCTATCTGACTGTTACTTACAGACACCAGCACCTCTGTCACTATTAGTTTTGGATCCATGTTTTATTAGTGTTGTGACTGGTTTTAGTCACTTTTGTAAATATCTGTGCTGACTGAAATTTTCTTCCTTAGCTTCTTGCTACTTTTTCAGATCTGCTGAAGAGACTCCCCTGCATCTTATTTATGAATGTGCAGATCTCTGCTCAGGTGGATTTGTTCATCTGGATTTACTTTGTTGAGCTTTGGTGAAAACCCTAAGCTTTCCTTCAGATCTTTTTTTAATGAGATCAGCCTTCTGAAGTAATCTCTCATGGGATACATAATAGACCTTTTAGGTTGATTTGCATTTGGTCTACTGGCTCCATCTGCACAATAACAATAGCTCAGATTCATCAACTGTAACCTTACTATAGTCTGTTTTGTATTTTCTGATGTTTATCTGGATTAAATTTTGGAATTGCATATCTTATATGCTTTAATTTTTTCTGCAAATAGTCTTATACTATATAAGGTCTGTCTCAAAAGTTTAGGTAAAATGATTTTTCATGAGAAACTTTTAAAAATATTGAACTTTTGATTGATTTTATAAGACAAAGGAGGTTGCAATGCATCATATTAAATGTCATTAAAATGATAAATTTACAGATTTAATAGTTATTAAATTGCTTAGAATAATAGAAATTTTGTTAGATTTTGATGTTGTCCCAAAAGTTTAGGTAATAATAATAATAGTTTATTTTAATTAATTTATAAATTACTTCACAAATTAATAATGAATGACATCAGTTATGACTATTAATAATAAAATCTCGTGAAATCTCATTTTTATAATGGTTAGTATTGAAATTAATGAAGAAATAACAGAAAAATCAAGATGCCCAAAGAAAAAGAAAATTAATTTTCTTCAGAAGAAGTGATTGAAATTTAGAGATTGAAAGCAAGTGGACATTCAGTTACTGAAATTTCAAGCAAATTAACTGTTTATTGTTTGAAAAATTTCCTCATATAATTATAAAGATTAAAGATAGTATTAACATTCACTCTGTCCAATATTTTATACATATCCTTTTCGTTTGTACAGTTGAATATTTGCTTAATTTCAGAATTTTGAGCATTATTGTTTTCATTGTTACATTTACTAAAAATGTGTATTTTTGATAATGGTGTACCACAATTTGGGCATTTGGATTGCACATATTCTATGTATTTATTTCCTAACATTATTCCGTTTTGATTTAATCTGAGTTGCATAATGAATTTTTTAACATTAAATGCAAGATTTGTTAGCACATAATCATTGATTAATGGATAGTTTAAAATTATTTTGTACCAATTTCTGTTTGTTCTTTTTTGAATGTCTTCGATATCTTGTACGATGGAATATTCCATTACTCTATGTATTAATAACTTACTTTGNTAAACTATAGTTTAAGTATTATTTAAAAAAAAAAAGTTTTTTACAGATCACTAAAGACACTAATTTTTTAAAATAAAATTGAAGACAGTCTGCCCAAAAGGGACCACCATTTATTATTTCTGTGTTCCAGACAATACACGTTCTTGGCAACAGACCTTTCCTTGTAGGCTACTTGTTGCCAGAAGTTTAAAAAGTCCTTTAAAAAACACAAAAAAATATATCCAATTAAAATTACAAATAATTTCTTAAAAAGGAACTGGTGACATTCAGACGTCTTTCTTGCATTTATCATACCTTCGTTTGGGGTGATACCGCTTTTATCTACTAAAAACAAGCGCTGGAAAATGTAGATTTGATGAAAGCTGACCCCTGGTGACGATACATGTAGATTTTCATCTGTAAATTTTCGTCCGATGGAGATTATTATTAAATANCTTAGAGAATACTATTAATAAATTGATCCAGCTTTGTTTCCATCTTTATTGTTGGAGCTTTGAACTTCATTAAGACTATTTTAATGGGCCATCCTAATTTATGGATCTTTACGAAACTAAACAATTTTGGTATTGATATATTGAAAGATAGCTTGAGTCTCAATTCGTCAGGCATCCTTTAATAATTTAATTTATTACCTTTTCTATATTACTAAAAGAATTGTAAAATTGGATTAATCAACTTTAATTCTAAGGATTTAGTATATGGTAAAAAAAAATTTGTTTTTGCAATTTATAAATTATTATTATGTAAATTTGATTGTGATGGAAAAATTTTAGGTCAAGTTCTGATGGATATTTGCACTAGAATTTTTCCATGACAATGAAATTTACGTAATAAAAGTTCTATAATTAACAATATAATAATAAAAATTTTAATGCAAGTTACTATGGAATTTGCATTAGAATTTATCTTTTCACAGGGAAAATCCAATGGGAAAGATAAAAATCTCTGAATTCCAGCCTGCCAGAAAAAGATTGTTGTGACTTTATATTTCATCATTAAGGAACTGTTTCATGAACAAGTTCATTTAGTCCTGGAGATGTTTTTATGCACTTCCTTAATATTATTCTATCTCTGGAGTGGTTATATTCCTTCTTGTTCTATTAGCCTTGTTTTTTCTGTAGAGTTCTAAGAATCCATTTAAGTTTCTTGATTAATAACATTTTATTTTTCATTGCTTTGTATTTGTTTTTACTTATGTTCTTTCAAAATTTATATTAAATTGTTCAACCAACTAAAGAAGCTTGAATAAAACAACAAAAATACTTTAAAATAAGTTATTTTTAATATTAAATATATTGTTTATTCTATTTATGTTGCTTTTGTAAGTTTAAATTTTTTTCATTATGTGATTTTTAATATTTCAAAATCTAAAGAAAAATGTTGAAAACAAGTTAAATGACTTTAAAAATTAATTAGTAAATATTATTTTTATAGTTATAAAATTTATTGAAATATTCAAATTCTCTAATTCATACAAATGTTGTCCTGTTGTTTTAAACAAATTACATAATAAAAAATATATAATATTAATAAAACACACCTTTAATAATCCAGCTAATAAAAATTAATAATATAATGACGTTTTCGATCATTTCTTAACGATCTTCTTCAGTTACTATAACATAGAATAAAATCGAACACAAAAAAGAACGTAAATACGTAAATTAGCTGGATTATTAAAGGTGTGTTTTATTAATAGTATATTTATCCAGTTCGTTCGTTATATAATAAAAAAAAAAATATATATATATACCATTAAAATGAATTAACAATGTTTTAAACTGAGAAATGTTTAGTTTGTTTTCTAAATATTCTAATTTTTATTTATATGAAGGTTTAAATATTATTCAATATAAACTAAAACTGTTAAATATAAAATAAAATAGTTAAATAATTTTTATCAATTGTTAAATTGTTTGAGTAAGAGATTTTATATTAGCTACTATAATTAAAGACTGAATATTCTAATAAAATTTAGGTTAATAAATTATGTGAATTAAATTATAAACTATTTTATAAAATGTTTAAAATTAAGAATATAGTTAGATAAGCTAAAGTTTTCTATGTTTAAAAGGAAAAAAGAATAATAGAAAATTGAGAAAATTGAATTTTTGACTACTGGATTACATTAATCATAATTAATGATACTACTATTGCATATTATACTAGATTAAGATTAATTAGATTGATGATAATTAGTATATTATCCTGGATTAACCTATATTAAACTATAGATAACTAAATATACAGAAATATAAACATCCATTAACACAAATGCCTACCTCTAGGCAAAATTACTTAGCATTTGATTATTAAATAGTAGTCATATTATAGCCTGATATAATCAGGCAGATCGTTTGGTCTAAATATAATGATAAGTCTTTTTTTTTACTTATTTTATTATCTTGTATGTTAAAATGAATTTTATAATAATATTGACTAATAAATCATAAAAATTATCTAAACTCTTCTTATAAGAAAAGTTTAGATAATTTTTATGATTTATATATTTATATAAGAAGAGTTTAGATAATTTAAACTCTTCTTATAAGAACTATAATTATTTAAACTATAATTTAAACTATAGTTTAAGTATTATTTAAAAAAAAAAAGTTTTTTACAGATCACTAAAGACACTAATTTTTTAAAATAAAATTGAAGACAGTCTGCCCAAAAGGGACCACCATTTATTATTTCTGTGTTCCAGACAATACACGTTCTTGGCAACAGACCTTTCCTTGTAGGCTACTTGTTGCCAGAAGTTTAAAAAGTCCTTTAAAAAACACAAAAAAATATATCCAATTAAAATTACAAATAATTTCTTAAAAAGGAACTGGTGACATTCAGACGTCTTTCTTGCATTTATCATACCTTCGTTTGGGGTGATACCGCTTTTATCTACTAAAAACAAGCGCTGGAAAATGTAGATTTGATGAAAGCTGACCCCTGGTGACGATACATGTAGATTTTCATCTGTAAATTTTCGTCCGATGGAGATTATTATTTTTAAATAAAATTGAAAATAAAATTTTATTTAAAAATAATAATCTCCTTCGGACGAAAATTTACAGACACTAATTTTTTATTTTTCAAACTAATATGTTGTTTATTTTTACCATAAATTCTTAAACTAGCTGTATACTTTCTTTATTTAAATTACCATAAATTCTTAAACTAGCTGTATACTTTTTTTTATTTAAATTACCATAAATTCTTAATGATCTGAAACATTTTTCATTTTTCAGATATTTTGATAATTGATTAGGATTATGATAAACATTTCTTGGTGTTAAAAATTTAATATTTCATCAAATTGTAAATTTGATAAAACATTGAGATATTTCAATATAATTAAAAAATAATTTTTAGTGATATAAGATTTTATATAAAAAGCAAAAGTCTTCTCTTTTGCCTATTATATATATATACAGCATTGGGGAATATTTCATGTGAGAACACTTAACAATCCTCTTCACTTCCCAAAAGCCTACTTGGAAAATTCCTACAGACTTTTGGGAAACATTAAATGTTTGTTTTATTTATAGTCATTAGCATTAAAAGGTAGCAACACTAATTCTGTCTTATCTTTCTTGCCTAGAGCTTGATTATGATAGATGTTTGGCTGGTTGGTAAGGATTTTTTTCCCACAAAGGTTGTACTGCACCATGCACCAAGAATTAAAAATTAAGAATAAATAAATAAAATTGTAAATAAAATTTAAATCAATAACAAAAGCATAAACATTAAAGGAAATTTTTTACTATTAAAAATACAAATCCATGAAACAATGCTGATGTTACCTATCCTGGATCAAAAGTATGTATGGATTATTAAGTAATTTGAATTTTTATAGAAAAAGAAAGAAAGATAAAAGTGTTACTGATGAATCAGATGACAAAAATGACATTTATTTTTTAATTGGGTTATAATGTCGTGTATTATTTAGTTCATAATATTTTCATTTATTAAATGCAAAATTTTGTTCTGAAAATTTTAGAAAACTATTTTAATGATTTTGTGTGATTTCCTTTAAATATTCATTAGAAAAATATGCAAAGAAAATAATCTGTTTGTAATATATATATATATATTACAAATATATTACAAAAAATATTATGTTACTTGACCCTAAACTTTTACAATTCAAACCAATATATATTGGTTTGAATTGTAAAAGTTTAGGGTCAAGTAACATAATATTTTTTGTAATATATTTGTAATATATATATATATATTACAAACAGATTATTTTCTTTGCATATTTTTCTAATGAATATTTAAAGGAAATCACACAAAATCATTAAAATAGTTTTCTAAAATTTTCAGAACAAAATTTTGCATTTAATAAATGAAAATATTATGAACTAAATAATACACGACATTATAACCCAATTAAAAAATAAATGTCATTTTTGTCATCTGATTCATCAGTAACACTTTTATCTTTCTTTCTTTTTCTATAAAAATTCAAATTACTTAATAATCCATACATACTTTTGATCCAGGATAGGTAACATCAGCATTGTTTCATGGATTTGTATTTTTAATAGTAAAAAATTTCCTTTAATGTTTATGCTTTNGATGAATAATAATAATAATAATAGAAATTATTATTATTAATGAATTATAGAAATAATGGAATTAACAATTTCTTTATTTCACATATATTATTAATATAGTTTTAAAATTTACAATTATTATAATAAATATTTTATATTAGTGTTTCTCAACGGGGGTGATATCGCCTCCATGTGGGCGTTTTTCCATGTTGAGGGGGTGATTAGTAACAATTTATATTTTGGGTGCAAAAAACAATTTTCTAGGCAATATAGTAAAACATTATAGTAAGAATAATTAGATATTTTATTCATTATATTGTACAAAAAATTAAACAAATAACATTATACTAGTCACTAGTCTATTCAATTCAGTACGAATTTGGCGTTAGCCTTGGCCCTCGGCATTGGAATTTTGAAGTGAAGGGGGCGATACTATGTAACGGTTTTATTGAAGGGAACGACGATTCGTTAGAGGTTGAGAAACACTGTTTTAGATAAATCTACCATAATTAATTAACATGTAACCTTTTAATTTTTTATTATATTTAATTTAATTATTTTTAATAAATTAATTAGAAAATTAATATAGTTTTACATTTGTATTTCTTAAAATCCATTAAATTTTTTATGTGTAATTAGTTTCTATCTTTTCATAAAATTAACATATGGTAGGTAAATTTAAAAATTGTTAAATTTATATAATTATTTGAAAATACGTATTACATTTTAATTTCTATTTGAATAAATAATAATAATAATTAATACTGTAGATCTTTTATTATTAAAAATTAAATACAGTATCAAACAACCTGGAAAGTTACTGTGTTGCTATAATTTATAAATATGTGGCTCCATCTATTAATGGTTACATATAATATTCCATGTGATATACTTAATGCTTAAAAATGTAAAATTCATAAAATCTTATGTAATTAATAAACCTAATCAAAAGATGTTCATGATCTTAACTTAAGCTATTTGATTAACATGTACAATTTATTTCTGTTATTTAAGATTTTTAATTAAATTTTACTTTATTTTTAAACTTTAAGGATTGATTATTCCAAATAGAGTAAATATTTATTGTTATTTAATTATTCATTTAATTACTTGTAAACAAATATGTAATAAAGCATGATTTTTATTTGATTGTATAAATAATTTCAGCTGTAAAATGATATTATATAATAGTAAAAATATTCAATTTATCTAGCTTAATCGTGTTTTAATTGTATAAATTTATGAAACTGATTTATCAGCATTAAATTTTAGAAAACATTTTTTTATAAATCACTTGAATAGACACAATTGCATTCTTGAAACATTAAATTTGATTGCAATATTAATTTAATAAAGCACATCATCTGTTTTATATTTTTTTCATTTAATATCAGCAGTAAAACATTATTTNAAAATTAATAATTCAAAATTCACCACTTCAATAATAATTTTTTAAAAAGTTGAAGTAAAATTTTAAAAATATGCATTGAAATTTTTAAAAAGAACTAATTTCATTTTTTAAATTTTATTCACAAATTTATTAAGTTTTTTTAAATTTATGAAATTATATAAAATAGAAATTAATTAAATTTAAATTAATAAGAAAAAAGAATTTTATGATTAAAATTAAAATTTAGAAATCATTTATTGATTAAATCCTTAATTAAATTTTAATTTAATATCTTTGTTGATTTTTATCTTTCTTTATTCAATGTAGACATTCTGCAATGAAATAATTTTTAATAAATCATATTTTAATTACACAAACATCAACAATAGCAATAATTATTATTATTCTTATTAGGATATCTTTATTATAATTTAATAAATTTTTATGTATTAAATGACAAGCATGAATTAAATATGAGAATACTGATTTATTTATAATGAGAGATATTCAGAATTAATAGTCTCTATTAGATAGTGTAACATTGTTAAGCTATATTTCTGAAATAATTTTATTATTTACTGTATAATAATAATTTATGAAATAATTTATTATATATATACAGATGTTGATATTATGATGATGCATTATTTATTTGCAAATTAATTTTTATGACCAATTATTTATATTATTAAATTAAACCTAAATTTAAATTCTCTATTTATAAATAATTTTAAAATCTAAATACATATATATCTTTGTTATATTTCTTCATAAAATTTATGTATTTTTCAAATAATTTGAATAATTTTAGGCCTTTACAAATTTAGCCTTTATTTTGTCATTAATATATTGCTATAATTAATAATTAGGTAATTAAATTTACTAATTAAGTGTATACATCATGTATTTAATTAATATGTTGTGTGTTTGGTTTAATTTCATGTTTGTTATCTAATCATTTATGAAAACAAACATTGGAAGTAATAAAATTCTTAAAAAGAAAAAAGTTCTTTTTAACAACATAAACATTTCTAATGTCTTATACTTGGTCAATTTTATAAAAGATATCAATAAAAATTAATATATTTGTGAAAGGAACTTCACAATTGGAAGTTTTTATATTTTACATTATCTCTAAAGTATCACTTTTGATGATTTATTACCCATAAAAACAGGTTTTATCTGCTTACAATAGTATATAATATCAGAAGATAGCAATATCTATTGATAGCAAATTGTCCTGTAGCACAATAGAGTTTTCTTCAAAAGGTCAAGTGTCATAGATATATTTCACCTTGGGCATTATCTGTATTGCAATTTAGTTGCAGCATTTTCTTATTTTTAATGAACTGGGATAGTCAAAATGAACATGGATAGTTTGAGAGGATTGAAGGCATTCATTCATTAAAAGTTCTTGCTGGATTTAAAGTTTCTTGTTTTTGAATTATATTTGTGCAATTGAATTGGTTCCTTATTACGTTGAACTATTCTAATCAAATAATTTTTTTTTGCAACTAAATTATCCATTTAATGTATAAGAAAATTATTATATACAGAATGATATTTAAATTTATTGTTTGCATTTTCTAGCATAATTCTCAAATAATTTTGGTAGATCATATTTGATGATATAAATTAATTTCCATATATTTTAGATGTTGTATATATACATTACAATTGTAACAGTACAAAAAAATTCCAGAATTTATAGTAATTATTGATAACAAATTCCTGATAAATAAATAATAGAATTATATTCTCATTAATAATACTCTAAATGGGGGTTCGT
>NW_019385148.1:122646-164947 GCF_000671375.1 Centruroides sculpturatus | reverse complement strand
ATATATATTAATGTATTATATATAAATGTATATATATTTTTTGCACTAAATATTCATTAATTTATAAGTATTAGGGGGAAAAAATGAAAATAAATTGTTTAATTTAAAATGGAAGTCGTCTTTGATTTTAAGACTTAAGATGGCAGCACAGGAAAATAGATTTAATTTTTCAAAAATCTATTTTAATTAATTCAGTTTTTTTATTATGATGTCATTGATTACTGTATATAACACGGGTGGAAATGTAAATTTAAAATTCAAATACATTTCCAAAAAGTAATGAACGACTGATGGTTTTAATTTATTTACTTCAAAATAGATAGGAGAGAATTTGCATTTGAAAGTGCTTTTTCTATTTTTTTTTTTCTCTTCTCAATTAAATTTACTAGGAAAATGACAAACAAGAGATAAAGTTAGTATCTAGCATAGAAACAAACTATTTTAGTTGATATGTTGTGCTGTAAAGTAGCATGTTATCTAATCAAGTGAAATAGCATACTAATGGAGGCGATAAAAGCTTACCAGAATTACTTCCATTGAAAATGCCATTTTTAATATATTACTATAAATAGAAAGATAAAACCTTGTAAAGGATGTTTTTGTATATAAATTGTTACATAAATTAGTAAACAGGCCAATAAATTGGGTTTCTTTGTTAAATTTTCTTATTGGCAAAATCTAAAAGAAAAAAGAAATAAATAAAGAAAAACGATCTTTATGGTATTCTTTACTCTAGAATGCACTGAGACAATATTGATCTAAGGAGACTTTTTAAAATCCACTTTTCCTATTGCAATTCTATTCAAAATAAAAAAAGAAAGGAGTTAAAAAATGTTATGAATAATTCGTGAATTTGTTAAGTATACAAGTTTCCAACTTTGTACTGTTCTTCACTATTTGAGAAAATAAAGAAGGGGAAAAACAAAGTAAAAGTTTAAAAAATATCAGATATAGCTGATTGGTCATGTGAAATAAAAATTTTTATTGCTATAAAAGTATATTTTATTGGCCAACAATTTTTTAAAATTCATATTTTTCCACCTATTGGATTTAATTTAAGAGAGGGAAACTTATCAAATTGGAAGAATGGCTATTTTTTTAAGGAGTAGCTCACTTAATATAACAAGTAATATTTCATAACTGGTTAGTTTACATACTTTAAAAGATAAAAAGTATTACTCAATGCAGTAGATAGTCAATAAAATTAAATTATTTCTTATGACAACCAAGTAATTTTAATATAGTATTTTCTATCTCCCTAACTTGAACGATTTTAACTCTGTTTGAGGCTCCATTTCTACAATTAGTCACTTTATGTTGTCAGAGACTTTTTATTTATTGGTTCACTCTAGATAAATCTTCTTTCTCAAAGACAGAGAGAAAAAAAATTAACTCATTCTTATGCATTTATAGAGGTTAAATATCTTTCACTTTAGCAGTGGAACACTATTTTTCAGTCTGAAAAATGTTTTATTTCTATTGAAATTTCTGTGATTTAAATTCCAATACCATAGTCAGAGAATCATGTAATAATTATTTGAACAAAGCTAAAGTTTAATCTCTCATTAATTTTAATTTTTATTAATTCTTCCTTTGGCTTATTAAATAGTCAAGTAAAGATAATGATTAAAAAAATGTTTAATGTTGAATAATAAAGAAACAAGATGAGTTGTATATGTCATTAAATTAATTATAATTTTATATAGGAAAAAAGGTGATCAATTTTCTAGTTTGATGTGGTGAAAGTGGCATATAAGATTGGTAACAAGCCACAGCGATAAATTAATCACATAGCATTCTCATTAAAATACAATTAATCATCGAAAGCAATGAAGAGTTAAAAATCTTGTTAAAAGGGATTAGATTTGTTTTAACACTTGATAATAATTGAACACGAGTATGCATAAAAGAGCCAAGATAATAATTTTTTCACATCTGGCTAAAGCATTCTTATTAATTATATCAAATTATAATCTTGTTAGTAATTTTTTTGTATGCGTTTTTATTAAATTATTTCAACAATCAGTAATTAGCAGTTTGTAGTAAAGTTAATAAGTGTGTGATTGATTAATTTGATTAGATTAACAATAAACAAGTTCAAACAGTAATTTTAGTATTTTTTACAGGGATTTTCGAAATACTTTTTTGAGACTGTATACAGAGAGTTTATTAATATCATTACCAACTCCAGACTTCAGCATGCCTTATAATGTCATATGCTTGGCATGTACAGTGGTTGCACTGGCATTTGGACCAATTCACAACATTACAACAAAGAGGTAAGTTTTAAAAAATTGATTCTTTCATAAACAGAAGAATGTACATAGGTATATATTTGCAGTTTTTAATGATTTTTGTTTCTAAATAAAAAAATTGTATATACAGAATTTCTGTAATGAAACAGAAGAAAGAAACATTAATCACAAAAATCAAAAGGAAAATATTTGGTGGTTCAAACTCCTGTGATGCTAAAGAACTGTTGGAGAGTAAGAAAGAAAAATAAAAGTATTTGTTTACAGTTGAAACAGTTGAAGAAGGGAATAAAAATGAAAAATATTTTCATTCAGGATTTAAGAAAGCTTATTATGATGTAAAAATTATTGCTGTCCCAGCAACTCTAGCACAGAGTTTAAATCCCGACTGTATGTATTTTTTAATTTTATTTAACATTTTACTATTAATTTATTTTATCATATTGTCAGAATTAGAATTTTTATAATTATTATTTTATGTATAATTTTTATTTTTTATATATCATAAGTCAGATTTAAATTTAAATATTCAGAATGTTTAATTTAATAATATATATTAATGTATTATATATAAATGTATATATATTTTTTGCACTAAATATTCATTAATTTATAAGTATTAGGGGGAAAAAATGAAAATAAATTGTTTAATTTAAAATGGAAGTCGTCTTTGATTTTAAGACTTAAGATGGCAGCACAGGAAAATAGATTTAATTTTTCAAAAATCTATTTTAATTAATTCAGTTTTTTTATTATGATGTCATTGATTACTGTATATAACACGGGTGGAAATGTAAATTTAAAATTCAAATACATTTCCAAAAAGTAATGAACGACTGATGGTTTTAATTTATTTACTTCAAAATAGATAGGAGAGAATTTGCATTTGAAAGTGCTTTTTCTATTTTTTTTTTTCTCTTCTCAATTAAATTTACTAGGAAAATGACAAACAAGAGATAAAGTTAGTATCTAGCATAGAAACAAACTATTTTAGTTGATATGTTGTGCTGTAAAGTAGCATGTTATCTAATCAAGTGAAATAGCATACTAATGGAGGCGATAAAAGCTTACCAGAATTACTTCCATTGAAAATGCCATTTTTAATATATTACTATAAATAGAAAGATAAAACCTTGTAAAGGATGTTTTTGTATATAAATTGTTACATAAATTAGTAAACAGGCCAATAAATTGGGTTTCTTTGTTAAATTTTCTTATTGGCAAAATCTAAAAGAAAAAAGAAATAAATAAAGAAAAACGATCTTTATGGTATTCTTTACTCTAGAATGCACTGAGACAATATTGATCTAAGGAGACTTTTTAAAATCCACTTTTCCTATTGCAATTCTATTCAAAATAAAAAAAGAAAGGAGTTAAAAAATGTTATGAATAATTCGTGAATTTGTTAAGTATACAAGTTTCCAACTTTGTACTGTTCTTCACTATTTGAGAAAATAAAGAAGGGGAAAAACAAAGTAAAAGTTTAAAAAATATCAGATATAGCTGATTGGTCATGTGAAATAAAAATTTTTATTGCTATAAAAGTATATTTTATTGGCTAACAATTTTTTAAAATTCATATTTTTCCACCTATTGGATTTAATTTAAGAGAGGGAAACTTATCAAATTGGAAGAATGGCTATTTTTTTAAGGAGTAGCTCACTTAATATAACAAGTAATATTTCATAACTGGTTAGTTTACATACTTTAAAAGATAAAAAGTATTACTCAATGCAGTAGATAGTCAATAAAATTAAATTATTTCTTATGACAACCAAGTAATTTTAATATAGTATTTTCTATCTCCCTAACTTGAACGATTTTAACTCTGTTTGAGGCTCCATTTCTACAATTAGTCACTTTATGTTGTCAGAGACTTTTTATTTATTGGTTCACTCTAGATAAATCTTCTTTCTCAAAGACAGAGAGAAAAAAAATTAACTCATTCTTATGCATTTATAGAGGTTAAATATCTTTCACTTTAGCAGTGGAACACTATTTTTCAGTCTGAAAAATGTTTTATTTCTATTGAAATTTCTGTGATTTAAATTCCAATACCATAGTCAGAGTTGATAAATTGACAGATTCATAAACTAGGATTTTTAAACTTTTTCTTTTTCTTAGTAAGGCAAAAATATATATATATATAATGTAAACCTTCTAAAAAAGAAATGACCTTTGACAGATTTAAAAAAAATACACATTTGTTGAAATATGTCTTGTGACGTTTTTCAAACTGAATCTATTTTATTTCTAGAAGCAATTTTTAGAACTAAAGAAGATTTTTTTAAGATAACTAGTCATTCCAAGCTTCGGATTTCTAAAGAAATAAAATAAAATAAAAAGAGAAAGCTAATGACAAATATCTTCCTGCTTTGTTTCCCACTGGAGATTTATATTTTGTCATTTCTCTTATCATTTAAATTTATCTATAACAATAGAAGGTAAATGCTAAGAGTTTTTATTTAACATAAAATGTATCAAGCTCCTTTCACTTCCTGATAAGGATTTTTTCTTTTTATCTGCCTAGAATAATGGAGATTTGTATTCAATCTATATTCTTCTGTTAGAATTCGAACCACTTATTCCCAGAGGGTTTCTTACAGTTTAAAATTTCTTTTGCATTCTATGGCAGTATTCTTCAAACTTCCATTTAAAAATTTTCTTTCACTTCTCAACAAGTACTGTACATACATTTTTTCCCCACCTCCTTTCTTTCTAGTATTTACATCTTTCAGCATTTTAATATTTTTTTTCTTTAACTTTTCCTTTTTTCTGAACAAAAATAAACTGTTGTCTATGTATAGGGTAAGCTGATACTTTCTAAACAAATTTTTTGAATGTATATTCTAAAATATATAGAGAAGGTACACTTTATGTGAAGGAAAATTCAAAGACTGCCTCTATATTATAGCAAGCTTATGTATTCAAATAATGTTCTATATGCTATAACTTGCTCAATGTGTAAAGAGATATCCTTCAGAAGAAGATAAAATGCAGAAATATAAAATAATTTACATAAAAATATAGTCTGAAGGAATGCCATAACCAAATAATGTTTTGAAAATATTTAAAGTTCTTCCATAATTTAATAATAATGATATTTTCTTATAAACAAAACTAAAACGAGTATGTTTAATTTGATTAAAGATCATTCTACAAGTTATATAAAAACTATTTAACGTCACCATACGATTTAATATTAAGTAATCTGATATAGTTTACTACTTTTTTCTTATATACATTAAAAAATGGCTACTATTTAAACGTTTTACCGATCGTTAAAATTTTTTATTAAAGTACTTTGTGCTTTTAATTTTATAACATATTTTTTATTACCATTCTTCTACAGAGCCATTTAGATCGCTGCTTTCTTTTTTCTTTTATATATCAACGTTGAAGCCTCCCCAAAACATGTTCTCCTTTCCTAAAAGAAAAGAAGGAAAAAGTTCCTCTTTCTTTTTTGGATCGGGTAAAGACATAAATTTTGTATAGTTCATCGATCCGTTTAATTAAACGCCTTAGAGATGTGCCATATTGTCAGTTTGATGTAGCAAATACAGCGATTGTAAGCGTTTATATACAGCATCATTCTGCTGTTTAAATGCAGAATGGATACACTTTACATTCATCATCAGCGTATAATAATTACGGCTACTTAAACTAGGATTTCAAATTCGTTAATTAAAATATCCTTTTTTTTTCGTTAATTTCGTATTAAAGCATGCCTTTATGCATTTATTTAAGCGATTATTCGCTTTTTTACGATAGAAAACATACGTTAAAATCATTAATTTTCTAAACTCTACACGCGACTTTGTTGTAAATATCGATTTTTTACATCTCCGAGTTGATAAAATTAATGTTTACGGCTGAACTTAAAAAATAATCTTCTCTTTTTCTTTTATTGTTTTTGGCCACCAAATAAATTTACTGGAATTCTCTTAACTGCATGCAAGTTGCAGTGAATGATTGGTTTCTATGATCAATATATCTTTGGAATGTTAACATTTCCTTTTTTTTCCTAGATCATTTTGTTGTTTCATACAAATCACACTTGTTTCTTTTACGTAAAACTAAATAATTAACGCTTAAAAAAACCCGAAAAGATCGAATTTTTGGCGATTCGTTTCTTAGATTGGATAATAACTTTTCATCCTTATTATCTTTAGTTATGTGGAAGCATTCAATCATCTCTTCTAGGCAACTTTGAAAGGTGTACGACCTTCATATTAACCATAAACTATTGATTCTTGGTTCCTCGACTACCGCATTCTACATTCTCCCAATACTTGGCTGACACCTTTCGCATCGAGTTGTCTTCCTCTTTAGATATGATTTCGATAGGAAACCCTCCATAAACGTCAACCCGTTGGAGCCGTTGTTAAAAATTCATAACTGAACTTTGCAACTAACAATCGTTCCGTAAATTGCTTTCTTTTTCAGAATTAGATTAAAATTTATTCCTTTTTCTTTCGTTATTATGGTATAAGGAATATATATTTTAAAATTATGTAATTCTTATAAGAATATAATTTTTACTAATCAAGTTATGTATTCAATTAGTAGATTATTATTAAGCACGTTAAAATTTAATCAATTTTTATTATAAATAATTAAAAATTACTTATTTTAAATCTTTTCGTAGTGAATATTTAGTAGTAGTATTTTTTTTTTTTACATTAGTTATAAAATTATAAGGACAAGTTAAATCCTGTTTTATTGCTGCTTGAAGCAGGTTGTTTAAAAAGGACATGTTTTATTTTAATGCAAATTTTTAACAAGATGCTTCTTATAATTCTCTGGACGACAAAATACAAAAGTAATTTGCATTTTATAACATCAAGTAAAACTAAACAAATTATTTTCGTTTAATAAGGAATGACTTGCAAGCAGAATTTTATAATATAAAATTATATATATATATACAATTTTGGATAAGTTTAAATTACTATAAAGGAAAGATATTCTTTTAAAAAATCTTTTATATCATATCAGAATTCCTTTTAATATAATGACTTTTCTAGTTTCAATGCGAGCTACAAGCTATTTATAGAAGTAGAACCTGATCCAAATTGAACGTTTTTACTTTCTATAAAACTAGGAAAGTGATTTTTATTTTAAAAAAAATATCATATAGTAACATCGTAGTATTTCATTTGTTTTTCATTGTAGCAAAATAACATTCCATATTTAGTTCCTGTTAAATAGAAAACTTAAATCATCTCGTACAATTGAACTGCGATACAAATCACCTCTTCTCAGTTCCCATAAATGCAGAAAACAAGAAAAAAACTCAAATCGTCTCATTTTCTTTTATAACTTAGCAAAGTTTCTTCTCACTCACGCTCTTAACATTGCTATAAAAACGTGAATCGTTCGTTTTAGTCCCAGTAGAATGCAGAAAAACCTGCAAATCACCTTTTACAGTCTGGCAGTACAGTAAAGAAAAACAAAAATGCAAACTCGCCCCCTCTTTTCTTTTTCAATCCACCTTTAAAAACAGGCGAAATGCGTTCATAAATAATAAATTTTAATAACAAAACCACCCCCTAAGAGAACTTTTCTATTATCACACTTTACACTAATCGATATTTATTATCATGCGATTTATTTTAGTCCGGTAGATGCATCTTCTAACTATCGATTCCTCTTCAACATCTGACATTTCAAACTTACAAAAATAAATAATAAACGATGGAGGAATGCATAAATTCCGATATACAGATAAATAATAATGAAAAAAACTTGATTTTTTTTAATTAAAAAAATAAATCGGACGTTTAATTCTTTAATTTATTCGAAAAAGATTTAAATTTAAATAATCAATCCTTCAGCCGAGTCAGCAGTTTTAAAAAATAGACACTACTTAACGTGGTCACGTGATGGGGATAAATTAACAAAGAACTAAAAAGTGAGATCTAAATGACGTTTAGAAAAACTTTTCATTTACTTAAATCCTTTTTTTTTTACCCTTCTCTATCGATATAAGATCTCATTTTAATTCTCGCTTCTTGCAGCATTTAATTTCGCTAGTTCTCCTCCTTTGACATAGATAAGCAGGAAATAAACACACGTGACAGCCAACTGTTCTCATCTGTCTTATCATACTGAATACCCTGCTAATGTATTAGAATTACAATAGCGACGATGACATTACCTAGCAAAACTTCACTAACGAAAAATGATAAAAGACGATACTGCAGGGCTTGTTCCTGTTTCAATACAATTTTATAAATCTTTTTTTTCCTTATACCTGTACTTTTATATCCGTTCGTGTTTAGACTTCTTTTTTTTATATATAAAATAGACGTGTATATATATTTCTCTTTTGCTAAAGTAGCCTTTCTGAAATATATTCACGCCTTGTACAAGTGGAGAATCTCTTACTGTCGATATGTGCTCGGCATATATACATCTTTCCCATTTAATTTATGGAGGAATGTACATCTTCTGTCGTCGACTGCAAATCCTTACTATATTTCAGCATTTTATATATATATTTTTTAGAGTTTAAAATGATTAATTCTCGTCTAAAACGAAATGTAAAAAAAATCTTTCAACTTTACCATCTTTTAAACAAAATTATTAATAGATTAACTAAACAGTACGGCATAAAAACAACGTAAATTGTTTTTCTCCTATAAACGATCGATTTTTGAATGGGAAATTCTACTTTTAACACGGAAACTTTTTTATATATATAGAAAGAAAAGCGCCGCAACAAGAATTTCACGCATAAAAGTACTTAAGGCTGGTAACTACTATAGATTTATGAACCACAGAATAACGATTTATGTTTTTTTTTTTTCAATTGTATCGAGTTGATTAAATACTAACCCGATATAGCGTATAAAAAGAATGAAGCGTTATCCACCACCGGTTAGTCTTTATAGTGAAACTCGTTATAGCGAAGTATCATTAATTAAGAGACTTTAACACGGATCTTATTCGTCGGTCGGATTTAGAAGTAACCATTAAACAGTGATATCGAGTAGATCCAACGACGTTAAAGGAGATCTGGAGAGGAAACTATTCCCCAATGGTCACGATATTGATTTTGCAAGAAACCATGGCGTAATCAACCTTACAGAACTTTATTACCTTTCAATTACTCAACAGATACTTACAAACCAGAATAGAACGAGTAAATTCTTCTCATTAAATATATATAGCGTGGACTAATATTAAAACCGTTAAATCTTTCTGCCATGTTCGAAATGGTTGTCGATTTTAAAACGGTTATTAACTGGGTTAAGCATTAGTTTTTGTACTTTTGCAGTAAAAAACTTGCATAATGACGATGGAAATCATCGCTTAATGATGTTTGAGGTATTGATGGCTCTTTTCTAATTTAAATATCGTCTGAGTAAGCGATAGAACGATGCAAAAGATGGAAAAGGGATAAGAAAAAAAATATATTTACAACTTTTACGGGGTTGGGTTTCGGTCATTTTATTTTCAGGTCAAAAACTTCCAATTCACTTTTCCAGTTGACTTCCCCTGTCATTAATCACGCAGTTTTCCCAACTGCTTTCGTCCGCTGATATCTGGATTGTTGAAATTTTCTGAACCATTCGTTTTTTTCCCTTTGTCAGATATCAATTATCCTTAAAACCGGCGCCTTTCGTGAAAACCGTAAAATTTTTCTAATCTTTTTTCCCCGTTTCGGTTTCAGAAAGACCCTAAAAAACTATTCTATACAAAACTGGAACACTTCATAAAATAGGGAAGGATGCATTAATCACTCTTACCAGATATACCGTTTTCTTTTAGAAACCAAATTTTAATTTTATAAAGGAACCAGATATTAAAAAATATTTTTAGAAATCCCTTATAAATGGCACTTTTTCTTCCATTAAATCTCTGAAATTAAAAATAATGTATAGCGTTTTTTTAATGGTAGTGTGTTTATTTTTGTCGTTACGGTGGTGATCTTCCCAAATCACGCAAAAATTAATAAATAATAATAAAAACTAAACGGTTAACGAAAATTTGTCCACAAACATTAAACATTCTATTTAAAATTATACCGTTGAGAAATTTTGGATTACATTAGTTGTAAATCTATTATTTAATCATGCATCCGGTATTTAATTATTACACCACCCTTTCCAATTTAAATAATTCATAAATTGAGATTTTAATTATATATTTCCTTAATTTAATGCAAGCGTGTTTAATTGGGAAAATAGAAACTTTGTTAATTATTTCTCTACTAATCAATTTTAAGAAATGTAATGCACGCTAAGCTTACATTAATGAAGAAATTGTGTTTCTGTAACAGATCATGCTGTAACTAAACTCTAATTTTAATTTAAAAAATAAATAATTATCTATAGGATGTATTTTATATAATAATAATAATAATAATCATCGTCGCCATCCGAGTTAATGTAACTGATAACGTTGGAAAAACATTCTAAGACAGATAATTTGGAACAATTCGCTTTGATTCCGTAACATCTCGTTATAAAAACAGTTTTAAAGATTTAATTAACGTTTATCTGTTTAATTAATTAGCAAATTATATTTAATATTTTAATCTGTAACAGCTAAGCTCTTCTAAAATTTAAATATAATCTTTTAAAAGCCAAATCTTTTTTTAATTTTGAATAAGAAAATGTTCACTAGATACGAAGAGAAAAAAAGGGGGAGGGGAAAAGAATAAGAGCTTTTCATATTTGGATAAAAGACCCATCAAGAAATGTTCCATCCACAAAATCTGTTATTATGGAGTCTGCAAGGAACCCCAAAAAGTGTAAATGGAATTTATGCATGGAATAATTTTTCAAAAATGTCGATACGCCCGAATAACCTGATCTGGAGTTAAAATATTTGAACGTCGGAATATTATTTATATCAATCAATTTTACCAAAAGTAATATTCGATTCTTTCATCAATAAATCTTCGGAAATATTTATAAGTTAGATTATAATACATTGGCTTTGCTTAAATCTGATTAAAATTTAATTCTGTTTAGTCGAGACCGACTTAAACATAATTAAACCTTTATGGAATATCGAATAATGTATAAAATTTTAATTAAAGTGCAATTTCATCGAAGAATTATTTAATTATATATTTTATTATTAATTACGTGTTTTAATGGCGTCAATAAAATGTATATCCTCCTCCATAGATGATTCAAATGAGTTTTCTGTAGTCCTCCGGTGAAATGCACTTTAACCATCTGCTAAAAGTTAGATTTAACTAGTAAAACAGCTTAATTATATTATTACATTTAATCGGAATTTTAATAACCTTTAACTATCGAAATAATTTAACTAGCTTCAAGCTTAAGTGTAGATTTTATTTCATTAACTGTTGATATCCTTTAACGGTTAAGAAACGGTTTAAAATTATAGAAAATTCTTAAAAGAGTAAAATCAATTTAACAAGATATATTAAAATTGGCGAAAATAATCTTTTTTACCTTCAAATTTATAATAGGCACTACTTATAAGTCTTGACTTAGTTAAAACCTTTATAGCTTAACCTAGACAATCAAAATAGTTTAACAGCTTCCTATATTGGGTTTAACCATAAATATAATCTAAGGTAGGTTTAATGACTGATATTTTAGCCACTCTACCATATTTAATGATAGAAATTTTAACCACTTTTCTACGTTTAACGATCGAAACTTTAACCACCCTACTACATTTAAC
Organism: Centruroides sculpturatus; assembly: GCF_000671375.1. Lineage (NCBI taxonomy): Eukaryota > Metazoa > Arthropoda > Arachnida > Scorpiones > Buthidae > Centruroides > Centruroides sculpturatus. The sequence continues at coordinate 153,023 of NW_019385148.1, read as the reverse complement.
TACCGAATAATTTAAACCGCTCTTACCATTTAGCTACGAAAATTCGGTTTAATTAACGAAATGTTTTAAAATTCTTCCTACGTTGCCAATAATCAATTTATTCGATTTAATTTCGAAATTTTTTTCTTTCCTGGGTTTAACTAACAGATTATATAAACAAGATTTAACTAATGAAGTATCTTAACACTCAATTAACTTTAAATATCGTACGGATTTAACCATTCAACTAATGTTTATCGACGAAGTATTTTAACCACTCGATTTAACCGCATCGAGCTGTTTTAATTATCCGCTTTGTTAGTTAGTCGTAGAAGAATGTAATTAAACCTGTTCGATTTAGTAAAATCAATAGTTCGGAACTCATCAATCAATGTTAATAAACTTTTACATCATCAAAATTTCAGAAAAATACTTTCTTTCTCTCCAATATAATAATTACTACCACTAGAAGACATCATCATATCTTTTCTGTTTCTCTTCAACAATGTCCTTTTCTAATTTAACTACAAATCGAATTCCGTAAAGTATTTTTCGGGAACTGATATCGATTTTATACTAAAAAGATTTCCTCAAAAAAAAAAGAGGAAGGAAAAGGGAGGGGGGAGGAAAAGATTTAATCAAATACGAATTTTATTTAATGTTGACATCGTGTGTATAGAGGTTTCTCCATTGCTGGAGGAAGAAAATGATTATTCCGTATATTCTCTTTTGTCAGTTATTTCTTAAAACATATTCACTGACTGGAAAATGAAAAATTGAAATCAGATATACAGATTGTGCTTTTTTTTCTTCCTTCCCCCACCCTTCGTATAGACGGAAACAAATAACCAATTCTCGATTTTTTCAGTTTTAAAACTATTATTACCGGACGAATTTTTAGTAAAGTTAAGATAAAACTCGGTCAGGGCATAAATTATAACTAATTCCGGACGTGAAAGAGGGGGAAAAATCGATAAGTTCCTGTAGGAAACAGGTGTAACAATTGAATCATCATTAGTTATATTCTAAGAATAACCTCTAGCCGCAGACAAAAATCTATAGACGACAAAAAAAATCGGCGATGAAGATATTGATCGCTGAGGTGTAGACATTTAAGGATTCGGGTCAAAACGAGATGCTGGTATTTTCGTTGTCAAAAGTTTTTCTTAGCAAATACAACTCTTAATAGGTCGAGACGCATTGGATAACTGACCAGCATCGATGTTTTCTCAGCACTTAATCTTATTGATATCTAGTCGGATGCTGTAAGAGTGCAGACATTTTTTCTTTCTTTCTTTCTTGGACGTTTTTTGTTTGCAGCAGAAATGTCAGTAGAAATAGCTAATGGACAGTTTTACTCTGATAAGGAGATTGTATCTCAAATACTTGTTTTGTACAGTTCAAGCAATTTTCTTCACGTTCCAAACTAATGGGTGTGAAACCCTGTATCTTGAATCGATTGAATACCGGATCCACTTTTTGTTACAATCGAATTATCTGTTTTACTTAACGTTGTTTGCAGGAAGCCTATATGTGCTTTATCCGTTCTTTCCACAATTAATTGTTTTTAAAATGTTTTTTTTTCCCCTTCAGCTGGAAATTATTTCTTAATTGATTGGTACTTTTGTAGATTTAATTTTATATATCATATTTCTTTCTCTTTTCATTTTTTAAGAGATGTTGACTTAATTCTGCTATATGATATGAAGTTAAAGTGATTAATAGAAATTAGCTCTTCAATTTTAAAACTGACAGCAAGAATAAATATTTTATTAAAGAAAAATATTATGTATATAAAAAATTTTTGAGAGTTNTATTAATTTATAAATCAATTTATGAAAGAAAAATGAAAACTTTCAGATTAAGATTTAAATTAATAATTAAAAACAAGTAAATAAAAACTTCGGGTTGAACGTGAGATTATAGCTAATTATGTCGCATTAAAATTACAGTAATTGTATAAAAAGATTTAGAGACAAAAATTTCATTGTGTAATTAGTTTTAAAATATGTTGGCATTATAGAAAACAAGATTTTTCTTCTTTTGAGGCAAACTTTATTTTTCAGTTTTGCAAACAATGCATTAGAACCAAACCTCCAGTCAGCTATAAAATATTAAAATCTGCTTGTTAAAAAGTATCTCTCTAATTGGCAGAATTTAATTATAAAAGATGTTTTCATTATCAGAAATTAGCTACAAAATATGACAAGGTATATTTAAAATCAAAATTCAGCATTTTTGTGTTAAGAACTGAAGAATAAAAGCTGACTCGGAGGTAGGTTTGAGCACTAAATATTCTGTATGAATGCAGTTGACGGGTATAGACTATGCTAGGCACTTGTGTTGTAACAAAAGAAATTTCAATTAATTTTTTCATTATTATTATTTTCTTTTCTTTTTAATATTGGAACAATCACTTTTATGAAAATGTATAAAATTTGCCAATTTTTGACCTCTCGAGGCAAACCCAGTGGAAGAGGTAAGGCAGAAGTGTTAGAGCAGTAAAAACGTCAAATCCGAACTCGTACAGAATGTTATAAATGCTCAAACCCTTATAAATTATGTATACAATATAAAATAGTGCACAGCACTTAAAAAAGCAATATAAGTTTTGGTGAATCAATAGACAATTATTAAAATGATAAAGTGATTTTTTTCATACACACAATCTGAAATAGCTTGGTATATGGCTAGATACACAAATTTAACATTTTCTCTACTCATCACATATACAATTTTTGACTGATACAATTTTATTTATTTATTTTTTTTTTCTTTGGGAGATGTTCACACTATATATATATATATATACAGTATATATAGTGTGAGTTAGTTGTGCTAGAGTACTGCATTTGCTGCCTCCAGCTTTTATTGATTAGTTTCTTTCTCTTGGTTCTATGACAGCATGTATGGAGTGCTGACTTTCTACCAAACTTTAAAGTACAATAGATACAAAGGTTGTTTCCTTAAGCACCTAGCTTGATGTTCTTTGTATGGCAGTTGTCAAAACAGTGGTATTAGAACAGAATGCATTTCGGTAGCTATAAAACAGGAACTATTTGACAGACTGCCACCTACAAGCCATATCAAAAAGGATGGTAGGAGTCATGCATGATGTGTGTAGTTTTGGAAAATGCAAACATCATGTAGCAAAGTATTATGGCAGTTGATTGGAAATATCAAATAAATTTTGTTAAAGAAAATGACTACTAAGCTTAAATTCATTTGGTTTAAAAACTGTGATGATAGCCATATTCCATACATACTTGATGACAGCTTAGGGAAATTCTTCTTGGCACATCACAACAGATTTCTGTGTGATTGAGTCGATTTGAGGTTTAAATATGTAGAAGGGGATGAAAATCATTTCAATACTTGGAGAGCAGCATAATTTTTGCAAAAGAAGGAGTCTGAAGAACTAATATTATACCTAATTAATCTACTATAGAAAGCAAAATAAGAACTAACCACCACTGATTTAAATGGTGTGTACACATCATTAGTGTGTAAAATGACCAGAACACTTTGGTTTATTTGGAGACCTCATTCAAGGTCTGACTTAGTTATCATTCTTGCCTTTAAGTCCACGTGGCAAAAACATATCACAGTTACAAAACACTGCACACAATCTTCTTTAAGTATACAATGGTTAAGTCAACAAAGACATCACATCATCCAGGAAAAAGAAAAAACTGATCACTTCAAATTATTCATCACAAAAATGTGTATGTTATACTGTATATATATATATTTATATATAATAGAACTGATCCTGCACATATATTATGGCTAATCAATATACATACAAACACTGCAGCAGTAAACGAAACCCAAGTTTTTCTACAATCATGAAATAATCACAAAATGATTTTAGAGTCTTTTGCTACTGTCATATTGACAACACAATCATGGGTATTTTGTGTGAATTTCCAATCTAATTTCTTAGATTACCTGATATTTTACTTTTGAGTAATGGAAGCAATCCTAAGGCTCTACAACATAAGCAATCTCATTTCAATGCTACTGCTGCACCTTGCCGTGCTTGGCTACCACACAATATCTTCTTACAAAGTCAATCACTAACACCGTACCGGCAGTGTATTATCTACCATGATGATGGAAACTGAACTTCAGTTCATATGATGCACAGAACCATTGTTAAATAGTTCTCCCTTGGTCCTAATGGGGTTAGGGAAAAGAGATGGAATCTCGGTGCAAGCATTACTTTGAAACAGTAATGCATGCACAATGCTGTCCAATAATAATTAGTCTTCTTCACTTTCACCTTGACCATACATATCAGCCAGTTTACCAAAACGAGGTCCCCAAGTATTTAAATAATCAAAATCTTGCTCATTATCATCCGTGCCCGAAGCTAGTGAACTAAGAGAACCAGCCGTGCTTCCACATCCTTCATAGGCATAGTTACGAAGATCATCAAACGGTGGAGCATTTGGATCATTATCAGCTTTATCTAAATGATCGCTGATAAAATCACCAACATCTGGATAGGTATCACCTGGAGGTACTGTAATATATATAAAGTTGTGATTACTAATACTTTTAATATGTGCTAACAAGTATATCAGATGTATGTTCTTACACAAATACTGTTCATAATATAAAGAAAAACTCTCATTAATACCTTGTCGCTGGCGTGGTTCTTTTATAGGAGCTTTTTCGGGTCCCGGTTTTGTTCCTAAAGGTGTGCCAGCAGGATTAATAGGAATTCTTAATGGTGTAATATCATAAGCATTCATATCGTCTTCTCCACCGCCTTCATCGTCGTAACTGATGATGTTTTCTCTCACATCATCGTCAACATCACCGTGTCCATATTTTTGATCTGCTCTTCTGCTACGAGTATATGCAACGATGACCAATACCAATACTGTACAAAAACAAATGAAACACATTTAAAATAGCAATTACATTTATCTATTTTTGATCTCGCAAAGTTTCTATGCTACTGTAAAAATGCAAAAGTTATATCAAATTACCAGATATACTTTAAGATTATATGAATTATGATGTCATTTACCATGAAATAATGAAAAATATCATTTTGTGTAAAAAGTCAATACTCATTCAAACATTCATCTTACCTAAAATTGATCAGTTTATGTTTATGTAGCGGAAATCCATATTAACAATTTCAAATTTTTTTAATATAGAAAATTACATTTGAAAAGAAACCTGTTTTTTATTGTTCATCAGCAAAACAGTAATTTGTTGTAATTAGTAAAGCTTTTCTTTAAATGATATATCACATTCTTTATCTTTCCAGAAAGAATAAGATTAAGCTTATTATATGTAATATTTTAATTACAGAAAACACATATAGATAACTAATTAAAATTTACTCTGTACCTGTCTTTGATTTAATAACTTTAATAATAATCTGCACACTTATTATCTTTAGTTACAAAACAAAAGTTTTAAGTAAAGATAAAGATGAAAGCATTTTTAATAACAAAAGCTTCTAAAAGTTAACAGATGTGAAGCTTCTTATTAAAAATTGAGTCAGGAAGGAATGAATTAATGATCTTAGTTATCAATATTTAAAGAAGTTTTAGATGTTTATTTAACAGAATAATGTGAACATTTTTTTATAGACTTCATTATCTAAATTAAAAAATTCAATCAATAACAATCAATTATGTTTAATTAAATTAAAAATTCAAAATTTTTTTATAATGTATTTTATTATTTTAAAGAATTTAGTTTATCATCATTTTCAGATGATAATTATTCTTATTACTACATTATTTCTTTTAACATTTCAATTGAAATTTCTTTCATAAAATCCCAATAGAACTGTAAAGAAATCTTTCTCATTTTACACTAGTATTCTTTATGAAATATAAAATAGTTTCACAAATCTAATTAGGAAAAGAAACAAGACGAATCTATGGCTTAAAAATGAAATTCTGTCTAACAAAAGAATTGGAAATCCTTGATCTGAAAAATATTTTTATCTGACTGACAAGTCAGATCTGATTTTAAAAGAATTCTTTTCTGTACTGATACAGAATGAAAATAAATTAATAGGCTGATATTATATTCTTTTTATTTGTACATTTTTAAATTACTATTTAATTAACACATAAAACACAATTNCAATTTACAATATACAGTAAAACCTGTCCAAAACTGAACCTGAAAAAAATGGAAACCTGCCAAAACAGAAAAAAAGTTCTTCAAAACAGAGCAATTTTCTGTTGAAAAACAAATCTGTTCAAAACAGAAACTTGTCAAACAAAAAATATTCAATACTGTGCAATTTCAGTATAAACAGGTTTTACTATATACTGTAATTGTAGTAAGTTAAAATAAAAGTTTAATTATTTAGTAACTAGAGTCAACATTTACTGTATATTTTAGTTAAAATGCTAGAAAATTTCTGAATTAAAATAAATATTAAATATTTTTTTTGCTCAGATTCTTCCTGGTTTGATGAGCTTTTTTGTTGGCTATGTCTCTTATTTTATACCAACAATTTGATAAAATAAGAGACAAAGCCAACAAAAAAGCTTGTCAAACCAGGAAGAAACTGAGTGAAAAGTTCCATTGGTTATGGAAAACTTTGCACCAAAAAAAAAATATTATACTCCTCACAAATTATTATTCTCTTAAACACCTTTGAAGCACTACAAAATATGAGGAAAAATCAAAAACACTGCCAACTGTGTTTTCTGGGAAAATAATTAAAATTATGAAATTACAAAATGAGAGGGCAGTTTCTAATGATGTCTTGTGACATGTGGTGGAAATATGGGCATTCAAAAATTGCAGGTCTTATGTCAATTTCCATGCCAGAGGAATACAGAAATGTAATTTGATATTTGTGGGCATTTGGCAAAAATGAGTACTGACTGTGAGTGTGAGGACAATTGCTTGTTGGTGGTATAAGAATGCTCATTGTTCAAAAATGGAACAATGAGCATTCAGGATGTCCTAGATCAGGCCATTCTTCGTGATCTGGCATCTTGTGATTATCATGGTTTTGCTCTCCTCAAGAAGACATTAACATGCTTTGAAAGAGACAAAGATGTGAAGACAGCAAGTAGTTTGACTGTGGCTGCATTGTATATGTTCTATGAGAGTAATATCCAATAACATGTGACACAATGAGACAAATGTTTGGCTTATCTTGGAACCTTATAATAGGGACATGGAAAAAATATACATTTGAAAGCCAAGTTCAAACTCTACTTTGAAATAACAGTCAGATTTCAAGAAATTTGCAGTTGGCAAAGAATTTTTTAATCTCCCCTCATATATACATTATACATTTTAAAAATTAATTCAGTTTATGCTAAAAAACTCTAAGAGCCTTTATTTTTGTCATACCTATCATGAGTTTGGTCAAACCCACAAAAAGGAGCTAGAGCCTGACCACCCATGAAAAATTTCTAGAGTTGCTCACCACGAAGCAGCAGGTTGATGCTTTAACTGCCTCAGACATCTAGCTAGCCATGCTAATTTTTATATTTATAAATATAATGAATCCTGTTTCTATGATTGTATTGTGTAGTAAATAAATACTAATATCATAATTATACAAACAAATACAATTAACAGATAGAATCAGATAGAAGAATTTAAGAAAAGAAAAATTCTTTTATTACAATTATTAGCTGAATAATAATACAGTATAATAGTCTTTAGAGTAGTTTCTGTAATTTTTATAAAAATAAATGTTATAAAATAAAATTTATTTATTTGTCATAATGTTGTGATTATTAATATGAAGATTTTGTCTTTTATTTCTAATATTGGTATACAAACAATTTTATTTTTTATTCCTTGTTTTTGTTAAGACTTTTCAAAATAAAATTTACAGATTATATAAATCTCAATATGTAAAATAAAGGAAAAATTTCACAGTCTAGAGATTTAACCTAATTCCATGTTTTTTAAGTTATTGGAGAACTAAGTTGAAATCTTGAACTTGATTAAATATAAAAATATTTTGGTAATATGTATGATAATAGCTTTCCAGCTGCATTGTAAGTGTATAGAGTTAGCATCTGCTACAAGAATCTAGCAACAACTGTCAAATTGAACATCTGATATTCAAATCTCTAAACTATGAAAAATCAAAAAGTTTTCTTAGATTGTTATATATGCTTCAAGATGCACTTTGAAAATGAAAGTTTTACTCTTAAATATGCAGTAGTGAAATGTGAATTTATATAAAACTACTAAATATGTAATAATTAACATTTTATCAAAGTAAATTAAAAAATAACTCATAGATGAAAAAATATATATTTGGAATATAAGAAGTTTTTAGCATTTACAGCAAATTAATTTACTATTTTTTAAATGGACCAAAAAAAAAACATTTTTATATTAAGGTTAACTGATAATTGCTTAAATGTTTTGGTCGAAATCTTAGAATTAACAGTTTACATAGAATATATAAATCAGAACAAATGCAAAATTAATATTCTGAAGAGTTACAGTTTTGAATTTGAAACATGTATTTTATTTCATATGTTCTATTGCATGTTTCAAATTCAAAACTGTAACTCTTCAGAATATTAATTTTGCATTTATTCTGATTTATATATATTCTCTATTAGATTTAAAATCGTACACTATTCTATACTGTTAAGATGAGGATGTCAAATTTTGACTGAAAAAGTTTCTTTTATTTAATGAAAACTGGCTTCCTGAATGACTTAATATATTCCTGGCACCATATTATTACTAATACTAAAATGTTTACTTCAGAAAGCTAAATCTTTAATTGAATAATAATAAACATTTTTATCTAGGACCTCAACTTAAAATTCTTATATGAATTATATGCTGAGGTTGCCTGGATCAGGATGAAAATGTTTCTCATTATTCAATTAAAGATTTGTCTTCCTGAAATTAGTATAAATTTATTTATGAAAGTTGGCACCATCTTTGTAAATAAATAAATATTTTATTATAATTTAAATCTACTTGAATTTTCTACAGAAAATACATATACAAGGTCTGTTCAAAAAGTATCAGACCTTATTTTTTTCCGCGTAAACCAATGATGCGCGAGAGGCCTCCTTTGGTGGAGTTGTGGAGGGGACAGTCATGCACATCTCTGAATTTTTTCCCGCCTGCAGGAAGCGTCAGTCGTTGGCAATCGGCCTATGAGTGAGGTCATGTAGAGCGCTCTCATCGGATTCCACTAAGCTGAAAAATGACTGAACAACGCGAGCAGCGGTATTACATCAAATTTTGCCAAAAACCTTGGCGATACCCGAGTGTAAACCATTCGCAAGATTCAGCAGGCTTTCGGGGACGATCCTCGAGGCCAAAAAAAGCGCGGCAGGTCCGCAGCAATATCAAAGGTCATGTTGACAGTTTTTTTACTCTCGTGGGGGTGTGTCGTGAGTACGCATTACAAGGCCAAACCATCGCAAAGGAGAACTACCAGGAGGTCCTTCGTCGTCTTTCCGATACAGTGCGACGCAAACGACAGGATCTGTGGTCGATCAAAACTTGGCAGCTCCATCGTGATAACGCATCCGCCCATTCTGCGCATCTGATTCGGGCTTTCGTCGCCAAACACAACACTCCTGTGGTTCGTCACGCTCCGTAATCTCCCCACATGGCTCCGTGTGACTTTTGGCTATTTCCCAAGCTGAAAATGCTGCTAAAAGGAACACGAATTTAGTCGAGAGAAGACATCGTGCGAAATGCGACGGACCGGCTGATGGCCATTCCAGAAAATGCGTTTTAGCAGTGCTTTCAGCAATGGCAGGAACGCTGGGAGAAGTGTATACATTACCAAGGAGACTACTTTGAAGGGAATTAGGGTTTTGTACCTCAAAGTCAATAAATTTATTTTTGCCGATCAAAGGTCCGATACTTTTTGAACAGACCTTGTATGTGAAAAAAAATTTTAAATGCAAGAGATCATTTTCCTATTGAGAAATTTTGGTAAAAGTATCTTACTAGGTTTTTTTTCAATTCAATATATCAACAAAACTGACTTACAGAAATGAAATCTATTTTTAAATCTAAAGATGTCTATTTTCTTTCCATTACTGATCTATTTTTATAGATTCTGATTTCTAGTCATCTATATCCCTATTTTTCTATTTATATTGCTTGGGTATTCAAGATTTCTTCTTTGAACATTTTTATCATTATTTCTATTCCCACACATGTATATGTTGCTTATTTTTTTCTATTTTGTTGTTATTTATTTTTTGAACTGATAAACATACATAAATAACTTACATCATTTATATGTGATAAAATTATTGAGGTTAGAAATATTGCTTGCTGTTTTTGACATGCTAACAATATTGTTTTTGATCCTATTTTTTCACAAACATTGTATTAGTAATTTTTTCACCGTGTTTGTTTTGATTATTGATTAAAAAAAAAACTTGATTGATATGTGTATTATTATAAGAATTTTTTCCTACAATTTATGTGTATGCTAAATCTTTTTACTGACACTGATAAATTTTATTAGCAGTCACTGAATGGATACAAAAAGACAATAGTATCTAGATAGTTTTTCAATGGTATTTTATGCACAAATTGATGCTTAAATATTCTAAATTAGATATTTCATAATAAAATAAAACAGATTATTACTATAAATTGATAACAATTTAACATAAATTTGTGTATAAACAAATATGAATAAATTTATGAACTTTTAATAACCATAATATTTTTAAAAAGTTATGAAGTAAAATAATAATAATAATAGTAGTAATATTAATAAAATAATAATAGTTTCTACTGTTCTTTATAGAAATATTAGTAAAAATTTGCCAAACTGAAGGAATACTTGTAAATTTTATTATTATATATTAACAAAATTCCTTACTGAGATAAGTTGCCAGACAGGCAAGAGCAATGCCTAAGGCACTGATGCCAAATGCAAAAGCTGATTCTTCAATGCTGCGGTAAATAACATCGCAGCTGCAGTTATGACATCTGTATCCACTAGGACACAAACAGTAGAAACCTTCACCATTATCAAGATTATGGCAACTATTTTCTATTTCACAAGGATTGTCGAGGCATTCATTCACATCAACACATTTCAATCTATCCTCTGACATTTCAAGACCTTTTGCACAGCTGTGATAAATAATAAATAATAATAATAAAACAATATACTAGCTGAAAGATATATCTGTTTATTAGAGAATTTTCATGTTTATTTAGGGTTTATTTTTATTTATAAGTCATCATATTATGAAAGAATCTTTCAGTTAGTACAAGCCATTCACACTTTTGTTAGTTACAGTTAAAAGTTATATCATTGTTAGTACTTACTTAATATGTTAAGAAGACAAACTAAAATGGCAGCCAAAGCTGCCATACTAAGACGCATTACTTTTTCTTCTCTTCTAGCATCACATAGATCCCCACCAAATCCATCCAAACATACACAATAAAATCCCTCACCATTGGGAAGATTAACACAGTTTCCACCATTCATGCATGGAAAGCTTAAACATTCATTTTCATCAGTACAGTTTTTACCATCTTCAGTAACTACAAAGCCATCCTGACACCTATACATTAAGATTTTTGTTAAAGTTTTATAAAACTCCAAAAAGAAATATTAATTTTATTAATCTAGTAGAAGTATTAGTTTAAAAGAATGTAACATGCAAATTATAAATGTTCTGTTAAATAAGTAGAACTAAAGAAATATATTATTATTTGAGATTAATTGCTTTTGATATTTAAATATTTAATTTTAAAGAAGAAATTTCTGAGGGAAAATTATCATGGCACCGGCATTCGTGTTGCATCCATAAATCTTCACAGTGGAAAGGTCTTGGACAGATAATTCCTTGACAAGGATTGTTGGATGGACAACCATCAATCAAGTTCCTCCATTCAACTACAGCTGCATTTTCAGAACCATTTTCCATAGGCAAGTATCTCTGATTTAATCGAATATCATTCATGCACCCTAAATATTTAAAATACATTTTAAAAAACACAATAAGCAGATATTATTTAAGTAATGTATTATTATATACCTTCTTGAAAGTCATTGTCTACAACAGTTACTCCTGGTCCAACATACTGAACATCACCTCCAGCAATAACATTCTGCTTTTCTATTTGCATTAACTGATGCTGTCCAACATAGTCAAGAAGTTCATTATATCTTCTGCCACCACCTCCATCTAATGATATGCTTGCTGTGCTACCAAATCGTAATACTCTAACTGTATGCCACTGTCCATCACTAATTTGTACATATGGAAGCCACAGTTCTCTTTCGTCTGACGATCGCAAATGATTTAAATTAAATCTTAATCGCATTTTTTTGTCTCTTATCTAAAAAAAAAATATATTATTTAAAAATATTATACACAGTAATTTTGAAATTATTTATTATGAATAGAGTATATTTACCTCTAGTATACAATATTCTCGTCCATGTTTACTTGTAGCACGAAAGAGCTCTCCGTGTTTTTGTCTTGTGCGGAATTGCAATTGTATATCAGTTTCATAAGGATTCAAATCAAATGACAATGCATATTTAATATAACTATTTTGTTGAAACATTTTGGACTGAGTTTCTAGAAAATCACATAATATGACATTATATATAAAACATATTTTAGGACAACTAAAGAAATAAAAAAAGATTTACATAAGATGTTTTTCAAATAGAGTCTCTTGAAATGAGATATAAAAATATTTACTTTTTCATAAATAATAAATTAGTTTTTATGTAACCTAAAAATTATGTTTATTATATTTAAAAGTAATGTTTTTTGTGTGAAATGCATATTTAATATTAAAAGTATTTAATCATTAATTCATTTGATTTTATCTTTTATTTACAATAATATACAAGTTAATTTAAATAGTAAATTTTATTTTTTAAAATGCATTGTGTAAGTCATTATTAATTAATGTTACTTTTTAATAATATATCTTGTGATTACATTTTTGCCTGTCCATCTAGAATTAAATTTCAATATTTTTAGAAACTAACTAGAGGATCAAAATCTTTGAAATAATGATTTGATACAAAATGGGAGTGATTAAATTGTAGCATAATTAATAAATAATGACCATTTTTGGAAAAAATTGTTCTCATTAGATTAAAAAAAATAATGCATGATAAATTAATTCCTTAAAATAAGAATTAAATTATTATTAGTAACAGTTTAAAAAATTCACAAAAATTGATGTTTGTTTACAAATTATAATTTAAAATATAATAAACTAATATAGTATAATCAGATAAACAATATAATTAAGTTTTTCTAATGATAAAATTATTACTCATAATAATTTCTTAAATGTAGGAGCTATATGATGATAATATTTTTGATATGATAATGTTGCTATTGATATGATAAATCAATAGCAACATTATTAAAAAAACAAATTAAATATTTAATTTAGGAATTTAAATGAAATTAATATTTTCATATTAGAATATATGTTTAAAACTTACTTAGATAAATAAATATATTAATTTGGAGAATATTTTGTTTTATAGCAATAAAAAATAATAAATAAATAAATATTCATTACTTATAAATATAAAATTTATCTATTACAAATATTATCTTCATTGAAATAATTTAAGATGAATTTTTGATATTTCTGGTTAATTTATTAATTTTTCATCAGGCAAAATAAATATAATTTTTTCATGTATATCTTTTCCTTATTGAGGTAATGCATAATTACAAATGTATATCTAATAAACTTAATTTCAGATAATATTACTATTAAATTTGTAAAATCTAAAACATTAATTAGACTTGGTCAATACTCCTAAAAATGTTTACTTAGATAGATTAAAAAAAAAAAAGACTTATTTCAATATCAAACCAATTTATTCATTCATAAAAACTGATGATAAATTGTTGCATTAATAACATTTAAACAAATTATTTCAAGAAGATAAATATAGATAAAATACATAATCTAGCTATTTATTTAATAATTTAAAATATCTCACCTTTATCACAATGAGTTCCATACCAGCCAGGATGACAAATGCATCTTGCTTCCATATATGTACCTATACATTGTCCATGCTCACAAAATTTCTTTACACCATTTTCTTGGCATTGTTTTTCAGCCGGTGGACAGCCTTGTTCACTGTTTGAATAACTTCCTGGTGAACCTAAATCATACATCTATAATAATACAATTAAATAATAAATTTTTATTATTATTTGATTTATTATATAAGAAATTTGACAAAATTTGGGTTAATTGAAGAAAATATTAATAAATTATTCTGGGGGGATACATTCAATGGATGTAGAAACAACTTCATAAAAAATTTTATGTAGTTTACAACAGGATGAGATAGCATCATTTCCTGAGGAGTTTTATTCAAATCAACATTTAAATAAAATACAATTATAATATAAAAAAATCTCAAAAAATTAATGCATTAGAATTAGTCATTCAAATTTAATTGTTATAATTTTGAAAATTATAATTTTATTCTATACAAATATTATTAAGATATCTAAAATAATGCTAATGAGTTAAAAATAAATATAGAGTATGATATTTTGTAATATATATAGTACTGCATACTCAGATTATATATGATTCATTGAGAAAATGATATAAGTAGAAAGTTAAAATTTTTTTTTTGGCTTTGATTTTGAGAAAAGTATATTTAAAATTTGGAAGAAAAAATTGGAAACGATATATTGTTATGTTATAACAAGACAATAGAAATCATATGCTAGTAATTGATTTGTATACTATTGTTTGATCTGTGCCTATGCATGTATTAGTTTTATTCATATATAATTACTTTATAATATGCTGTTTTATCTAATTATTCATTTGAAAATATTTAAGATTTACATTTATCTCCATGCCATGAACTTCTGTTGTTTGTTGTCAATGTTTTAGCCATACTTTACAAAAATAACCTCAAGGTGCAATTTATTTAAGAAAAGAAAACAAAAAATACATCCGTTTAATATGAATATGACATAGCATTATACTTAGAATTTAAACAAATCAACTGTCAATCAACTAAACATTTTTTGGAACATTTATGAACTTGTGAGTTCTTTCTCCTTAAAAATCATCATATTTTAGTATGTAATATGTTATGGAATATCTTGTATCCATACAAAAACAATATTAAAAATACTTAGCTTTTTGTGTATTTATTAAGGAAATGTTTATTCTTTTATTTTCTGACATTTTAAATTTTTTCATAAGTATAAACATTAATTTTTACATAAAATTTTTATATCATCTTTTATATTTGTGAAAAAGAAAATTAAATAACAAAAGAAAGTATTTTCTTTCCTACAGAGGTATTTTTAATCAAATAAAATTTTATTTCACATTTAATTAGTTTTTGAAATTCTTGTTTTCATAATCTTATTTATTTTTTAAAAAATTATTCATATCTAATTTATTCAATAAAATAAAACAAAAAGTACACTTGTTTAATGAAAACATGATATAGATTAAATATTATATTTAAAATAAATGAACTGTCAATCAAATTTTTAAAATTTTTAACAAAATTTTATTATTAAATGGCAAATTTAATATTAAAAAATTTAAAAAATCATTACTGAATAATCATATTTCAAAAAGTTTACATTTCTATACTAATATATTAAAAATTTTGTTACTTAATTAGAAGAATTTATATTATCATGCAGAGTTTGTTTAAAAATTAAATTCATTTATTTATCACAATGAATTAGAAAATCTTAGAAAGCAGATTTATTGATTTACTAGCAGCAGCTTGCCTTTCTAGCTCTGCAAGTGAAAGCTAAAAATTGATTTAATATTTCAATGCGAAAGACTATATATCAAATATTTATCAACAGATGAAATATTTCATTTCACAAATTTATCTTCTATCAATCAAATTTTATTATCTTTTACTTTACAATTTATTTTTACTAAATCATTCTTGTAATAATAATTTCTTATAAACATTTGGAAAATAAAAAATAAATAAATCAATTCATCTACAATATACATTTTATTTTTGAAATAGGAAAAAAATCCAGAAAATAAAAGATATGTCGAATATTTTAAATACAGAATAGAATAAAATTCTAAGTTTATGGAAATTACTTATTGTATTATACTTTCAACAGTTACTTATTTAAATATATATATATAAAAAATAATAGAAATAGTTAAAGATTTACTTATTAAATAAATTCATTTTATTTTGCAGATATATTTTGAAATAAGTTTTACAATAAAATAAGTNGACCATTTTTGGAAAAAAATTGTTCTCATTAGATTAAAAAAAATAATGCATGATAAATTAATTCCTTAAAATAAGAATTAAATTATTATTAGTAACAGTTTAAAAAATTCACAAAAATTGATGTTTGTTTACAAATTATAATTTAAAATATAATAAACTAATATAGTATAATCAGATAAACAATATAATTAAGTTTTTCTAATGATAAAATTATTACTCATAATAATTTCTTAAATGTAGGAGCTATATGATGATAATATTTTTGATATGATAATGTTGCTATTGATATGATAAATCAATAGCAACATTATTAAAAAAACAAATTAAATATTTAATTTAGGAATTTAAATGAAATTAATATTTTCATATTAGAATATATGTTTAAAACTTACTTAGATAAATAAATATATTAATTTGGAGAATATTTTGTTTTATAGCAATAAAAAATAATAAATAAATAAATATTCATTACTTATAAATATAAAATTTATCTATTACAAATATTATCTTCATTGAAATAATTTAAGATGAATTTTTGATATTTCTGGTTAATTTATTAATTTTTCATCAGGCAAAATAAATATAATTTTTTCATGTATATCTTTTCCTTATTGAGGTAATGCATAATTACAAATGTATATCTAATAAACTTAATTTCAGATAATATTACTATTAAATTTGTAAAATCTAAAACATTAATTAGACTTGGTCAATACTCCTAAAAATGTTTACTTAGATAGATTAAAAAAAAAAAAGACTTATTTCAATATCAAACCAATTTATTCATTCATAAAAACTGATGATAAATTGTTGCATTAATAACATTTAAACAAATTATTTCAAGAAGATAAATATAGATAAAATACATAATCTAGCTATTTATTTAATAATTTAAAATATCTCACCTTTATCACAATGAGTTCCATACCAGCCAGGATGACAAATGCATCTTGCTTCCATATATGTACCTATACATTGTCCATGCTCACAAAATTTCTTTACACCATTTTCTTGGCATTGTTTTTCAGCCGGTGGACAGCCTTGTTCACTGTTTGAATAACTTCCTGGTGAACCTAAATCATACATCTATAATAATACAATTAAATAATAAATTTTTATTATTATTTGATTTATTATATAAGAAATTTGACAAAATTTGGGTTAATTGAAGAAAATATTAATAAATTATTCTGGGGGGATACATTCAATGGATGTAGAAACAACTTCATAAAAAATTTTATGTAGTTTACAACAGGATGAGATAGCATCATTTCCTGAGGAGTTTTATTCAAATCAACATTTAAATAAAATACAATTATAATATAAAAAAATCTCAAAAAATTAATGCATTAGAATTAGTCATTCAAATTTAATTGTTATAATTTTGAAAATTATAATTTTATTCTATACAAATATTATTAAGATATCTAAAATAATGCTAATGAGTTAAAAATAAATATAGAGTATGATATTTTGTAATATATATAGTACTGCATACTCAGATTATATATGATTCATTGAGAAAATGATATAAGTAGAAAGTTAAAATTTTTTTTTTGGCTTTGATTTTGAGAAAAGTATATTTAAAATTTGGAAGAAAAAATTGGAAACGATATATTGTTATGTTATAACAAGACAATAGAAATCATATGCTAGTAATTGATTTGTATACTATTGTTTGATCTGTGCCTATGCATGTATTAGTTTTATTCATATATAATTACTTTATAATATGCTGTTTTATCTAATTATTCATTTGAAAATATTTAAGATTTACATTTATCTCCATGCCATGAACTTCTGTTGTTTGTTGTCAATGTTTTAGCCATACTTTACAAAAATAACCTCAAGGTGCAATTTATTTAAGAAAAGAAAACAAAAAATACATCCGTTTAATATGAATATGACATAGCATTATACTTAGAATTTAAACAAATCAACTGTCAATCAACTAAACATTTTTTGGAACATTTATGAACTTGTGAGTTCTTTCTCCTTAAAAATCATCATATTTTAGTATGTAATATGTTATGGAATATCTTGTATCCATACAAAAACAATATTAAAAATACTTAGCTTTTTGTGTATTTATTAAGGAAATGTTTATTCTTTTATTTTCTGACATTTTAAATTTTTTCATATAATTTTTTTTTATTGATGTTGTAAAATANGGACCGACATATTGACTTAACTTTTTTTTTACTCGTTAGTTAAATCCAGTTTGTCCCCAGAGTGATTATTAGAGTTTCTAAATTTTCTCTCTCTACTGGAAACAGATCTATCTCAGACTTCATATTTTTTGTTGATGTTTACTTACTAAAAGTATTTCAGCATGTATTGGTTGAACCAACCAATATATGTAAGTACTAAATACAAGTTTATTTTGTTGTAAAATAAATCACAATATAATTTTTTTGGTAAAAATTTTACTCATTGAATATTAAAATTGTTTAAAATAGTGTGTTTAAAACATTAAAATTATTTTATGAATTTATCTAATGCACTGCTTACAAATAACTCTATTTTAAACAATTTTAATATTTACAGTGTGTAACAAGCATGTTTAGTTTTTATTCAGGGACAAAATACACAAAAAATATGAAAATCTGATAAATATACAGTATATAGAATTCATAAAAATCTTTTTGATGCAAATCATGTATTTGTATTTATATAATAAAAAAAAGTTTATAGCTATATTTGTAGAATATATATGAGTTATGATTTAATTTTCCTAGAGAATATTTTATTATTTAAATACTGTAGTTTTGTAGAATTGATTTTGCATTATTATAAAGTTTTATTTTTAAAACAATATACGCATAATTGTTGTTGTTATTATTTTAATAATTAAGATTATTTTTTAATTCTATTTAGAATTTAAATAGAATTAAATATTTCATGCATAAAATTTTAACATTTCTCTAAAGCTAGATGTTGAATTTAGAAATTCCTTCATAAATATTATAAACATATTGAAATGAAAATCATAAAAATTTTGTATATTAAAAAGTTATATTACCATTTGTTACAAAATTATACTCAAATTACTTAATAATACTTTAAATAATAACTTCAACACCTTATACTCCAGCTACTGCTGATATTTTTGATTATATTGAATGATCTTCCTCAGGCTAAAACCATGTGATATGATAAAATATTATAAAAACATGAAAAGAGCATATTTAAGTTTAAAAGACAAATATAAGTTTAGTCTTACATTTTTGTTTAATAAGTTTATATTTGTAAACATGTTGTTCTTTTCACATTTTTGTAATATTATATTTTACCAAATGGTTGTAGCCTGAGGAAGATCATTTGCTATGATCAAAAATATTAGCAGTGAAGAACTTTATAATGGAAGTGTAAGGTGTTGAAGTTGATATCTGGACTTTTATCTAGTTTGTCATTTTGTTTTCCACTTAGATAATATTATTGAATATTTGTAAAAAAAAATGAAAAGATGAGTATTATTTTTTAAATACAAATTATGGTAGTTATGATTAAATAATGGAAAATATAGCAATTTTATAGAAATTTTTAATGTTTACATTTGAATTGTATTTATAAAATTATCATGACAAAGATAAATATTTATTAAACTTTAATTATCACAGAGTCGTAATGTATTGTTTTCATAAGCTAAACCCATCTGCTGATAAATTATATTCACATTCACCAGCTGATTCCATACATAAACTATAATAAATTCTGACCTTATTGATCTCTATGACACTGTTTAGTTAAGATAAAATAATAATAGAACAATCAGTAATATGATGCAATTGCAAATATGAATGTGTAGAAAGAAAAGTAAATGCTACGATTAAGAAGAAAATTTACGAAAGATCAAAAATTTCAATTCTTTTTATTAAAAAGAAAAGGTTAGTTTAGTTATCAATTTTATAATTTCATAATACAGCAATATAATTTTTTCTTTGTTAAATATATTTCTTATTAATCTAAATTTTTCTTATAAAAATCAAATAATTCATTAGTTAGCCAAAAACACAAAAACCAAATAAAAATTCACTTTAATTGAATTATAAATCAATATGTAATTTCATTAATTCATTATTTTTATTATTATAAATTTAGCATATTAAATTTTTTAAAACTAAACAAATTTAATATATTTTTAAAAATTTATAGAATTAATATATAGAAATTATAAATTGTTTAATTAATTATATAAATGATTTAAAAAAATATTGAAGTGATTTTCAAAATTACAGTATTTTTATTTTTATGTTTTTCATTTCATTTCAATTAATAAAAGTTGAATACTATTAAAAAGAAATAAAACTTTAAAGTATGGAAAAGCTATTTTTTTTAATAATTAAGTTAATGAATTCATTATTACTTTTACAAGTTTTGTAATGTTTATTCTTTTATCACCTAATATACTTTTACAAAATGATATAAATATGAACCTTTGAATGTTTTCTATGTTCTGCTCCAGAGGATTTGATGCTATGAAAATGATTATTTCTTTACAATACTAATCCTATCTCTGTTGGTAAGCACTGCCATTAAGCCAGTCTAGTCCAGATATCCGTGAATAAAATAAAAGACAATTAATTGAGTCATAAACTTACAGTAAATTAGGATGCATATGTAACCATTACTTTAAATTTCATTATCTAAACAATACCAGTTATGCAAATCATGAGTATAAAATTGAAAAGTTTAATCTGTTTAAGTAATAATATTTTAATTACTGATGCAAATTCTTATTTCTTTACTTATACAGGATAATATAATTTTTTAAAGCATTTAATTAATCATGTTTTTTTGTTTTTGATAGTCAAGCAATTTTTAAATTAAATTTAAGTATGGAAAAACTAAAGATTAGGAAATCAGATGATAGTTATCTCTTCTCCCTTTAGAATAAATACGGCTTCTGCTGATTGAGATTTTTATTTGCTAATAATTTGGAATATATTTCAAGAATTTTTAACATGTATATAATAAAATTATAATAATAAATTTTATTTTGATAGGACCGACATATTGACTTAACTTTTTTTTTACTCGTTAGTTAAATCCAGTTTGTCCCCAGAGTGATTATTAGAGTTTCTAAATTTTCTCTCTCTACTGGAAACAGATCTATCTCAGACTTCATATTTTTTGTTGATGTTTACTTACTAAAAGTATTTCAGCATGTATTGGTTGAACCAACCAATATATGTAAGTACTAAATACAAGTTTATTTTGTTGTAAAATAAATCACAATATAATTTTTTTGGTAAAAATTTTACTCATTGAATATTAAAATTGTTTAAAATAGTGTGTTTAAAACATTAAAATTATTTTATGAATTTATCTAATGCACTGCTTACAAATAACTCTATTTTAAACAATTTTAATATTTACAGTGTGTAACAAGCATGTTTAGTTTTTATTCAGGGACAAAATACACAAAAAATATGAAAATCTGATAAATATACAGTATATAGAATTCATAAAAATCTTTTTGATGCAAATCATGTATTTGTATTTATATAATAAAAAAAAGTTTATANATGTTGAAATACTTAAATATGGTAATATATTTAGATTAATTTTTTTCAAAAATTGATACTATTTATTAACATAATGAAAACAACTTTTTGCAAATTAATTATTCTAATTTTTATAATGTTGTATGTGAATTTTAATGTTAAGTTATCATTAAACATGCTATTATAAAAAGTCAACTATACATAAATTTAAATTACAATAAACAACCTTATTTATTACTTGACTTAATTCAAGCAAAATTCTCAAATATAATCAAAACATTCTGAACTTTTCTTCTACTTGACATTAAAATAAATTATATTTTATGTTGTTGTTCTTATATATAACAACATGAAATATAACAACAACAACTACAACAGTCTTAAAAATGAGAAATATTCTTGAATTGATTAATTCTGATATTTTTAATTTAAATCAAAAGTTAGCTTTTATATTGTAAATTTGTGTTGGAATTTACTATGTTTCTGCCTCAACTTTCCATGAAGTTTAGAATAAATGTTTAACTAAGCAATCTTGAATAATTTTCTCTCCAAATTCTAACATAAGCATCTTAAATAAATATTTTATAATGACTATATAATAAAAATTACCTGTAACCTGCTCATTTTATAATAATTTATTTATAGGCAATAATTAAAAATTAATAAATCATTATCTTAAAATTTACAAATCAATATTTTGTTATGAAGTAAAACATAAAATGTGTGTTTGCATATATATTTCAGTAAGTAAAATATGTTTGAAAATAGTGATTTTAGAAAATATAAAATTTTTCATAAACAATATTTATGTTTCCACTTATATGCTATACAACAATGCTGGATATAAATATAAATTTTAAAATGCTGTATTGTATACTTTTACATATGTATCATACTTTATCATTTATTGTACTGTATTATATCAATAAAATTAAATATTAAGTCCATTTATCAATCAAAAATCTAGATATGTTTACAAACTAAACATCTTTTATCTGTCTTAGACCATTTAGACAGCTAAAAATAAATACATAGCAATAACATCATCTATTTATTTAAATTCTGAATAAATTATACAGTAGTTATTATACAATAGTATCTGCAAATATATGATTCTAATAACAAAATACAAGCATCACATGACAAACCCATATTGATATTCAAAAATGTTATTTGTTTTCAATTTTTTTAAAAGAAATATTAGATAAAATTTATTTATTATTGCTGTTAAACCTGCAGAAACTATATATGTATATATAAATGTTGTAATTAATAATTATAAAAATTATATTCCATGAATTAAACTTGTAATATAGGAATAAATAAAGAAGTTTGATTTATTTGACCAGATCTATAGAAAAATAAAATTTCTTTATATAAAGTTCTACAAGTACAGTGAAACTATTCCTATCAATGATGGTATCCAGGTTTATTGTATGCATACTCAATTATAAGTATTTCATAAATTATTCCTGTGTATTTATTTGATAAATTCAATACTAAATATTATGAAAATAGACAATATATTTGTTATTTCCATTTACTTGTCTATATCTATTAGAAAAGAAAAAGATAATTGCTTTATCAATTGGATTATTATAATTGGTTATAATTGGATTATTAGTCAAAAAGTCAACAAATATTTGATTTATATAGTCAATAGAACAGTATATCTAGTTGGCCTACTGTCAAAATTTTATTAAACACACTAACAGTATAAATATGTAATAATAGAAGAAATTGCATCAAATATTAATTTGACCAACACAAGTGTGTATTAACAATCATTTATTTTTCAAAACAGGTAACAATTTTTTCATATAATTTTTTTTTATTGATGTTGTAAAATAAGTATCCCTATTTGGAGCTGTCAGTAGCTTGAAGGAATAACCCAAATAAAACCAAAATTGGTGCACTTACTATTTAAGAAGGGGGAAGAAGAATGGAACAAAAAAATTACTGATAGAGGCCGCCATAAAATTAGGAATGTAGTGTGTAATACAAGAAGAAAGAATTAAGATGCAAAAACTGATGGCATACAGGAATTTATTGGAAAATGTCACAGTTAATGTGATTAGGTTGTCACATGGCATTGACGATCTGGTTCAGGTTCCACAATACCAATATGTCCATTGTGCTGGACATTGGTACATACTGGTATTCCAGGTGGTGCACAGCATGCTCAGTTGCATAATGTAATTCAGGAATGATGCTTCGCACATGCTGCAAAATGCTATCTTTCAAAGCATTTGAAAGCATTTGAAAGGTTTGAGACACCTCAAAGATTTTATTAAAATACCAATTCTTGTTCCATTCTTCCTTCATAAACAGTAAGTGTGCCAATTTTGGTTTCAGTTAGGTTATCTCTTCAAACTATTGAGAGCTCCAAATAGAAATACTTATTTTGTAATCACTGTGTATATTCATAGAAATGAATTTTAATGTCTTTATGAAAAAACTATCATCATAACAAAAACAGAAGACCACTTTAAAGTTGAAAAAGTTTGAAATATACCTTTGCACAATTTTTCCATAGTGTTAGATACACACATTTTTATATTTACAGCTGTTGTATGTATTATTTAAACATTTGAACTAGAACTTCACATGAAAAATTAATCTAGATCTTCCATAATCAATATTCCTGAACTAAACAAATTCATCCAATATCTTAATTTAAAATATTGCATAAAACATACAAATGATAGGACATTCTTTGAAGAAAATGAAATAAATTCTTTTAGGATCAATCTGATCTGACCTCGCATGTAAAACTTTTACTACATTTTTGGGCTGCAATTTGAAAAATTGTAGACCTATAAATTCCCACTGTTGTCTTTCCTTAATCTGAAGAACGGAGTTAGGTAGATGAAAGACGAGACCAGATATGGAAACCTTAGGGGCAAGAGGCTCCGATTAACTGTAAGTGAACTTCCGATGCAAACCGGAAGCTGCTTTATTTCAATTCAAGTTTCCTCCTGAAAGCAGATAAGAGATGACTGGCGTGGGTCTATTGTGAAAGGAAAAGTATGATATACAGGGGCAAGCCACTACTAATTTGAGGTGGCATGTATATATTTTAAATTAAATAAATTAAAAACATAATTAAAAATTACATCCCAGTATTGTAATGATGTTATGATAAATAATTGTCATTCTATAATATATTTAATTTTTTTTATGCATCTTGTTAATTTTAACCACAGAAATTTATAATGATCAAAAACTATTTTCTTATATTGGTTGAATAAGGAAGCCCTTATTCTCGTTCAGATAATACAGTAGAGCGTCGATTATCCGAAAGTCAATTATCCGAAATAATTTCAGTCGGCAAATTTAAATTTTCGTCAGTGCTGTGGCGCTGCAATCTTTGGCTATGTCTTGGGCTACTCAAATATTTTACGTTTTTGATACTAAATTAACTTCTGAAGTATAATTTTTTATTGTTTTTATATTTTTCAATATATTTATTTTGTTCGTACAAAATAAAAAAATAATTTTTAACTATACAATAGTTTTCGTTAGGCGTAACGTCGACGAAAATTCAACGCAAAGCGACACGCAACGGAGAAAAATGTCAAGATGGGATAAATTAATATATTTTTTCGTACATAATCGGTATCTTCCGAACAACCCCAGTCCCAATTGATTCGGATAATCGACGCTCTACTGTATAGTTAAATTTTATCGCTAGGTGTCATTGCACTAACGTTGGATTCAAGTTTTTCCATTATAAGTGAGCTTGATCTGTAATAAGATTGACTATCAAGTGTTTAGATTTTCGAAAACAAGACTCTGACTTGAATTATAGGATCGTAAAAACTCGGATCGAGTTCGAACCCGGAACCATTCTGATAATAGATTTCTTGATACACTGTCATCTAGCTAGACAAGTCTGTTAGTATTGTCTCCCTTCTTTCTAAAATACAAAATTTTAAAATGTTTAGGATATTATATTGGATTTTATACAGAAACTCAATAACTTTTATGACTTTTATTTTAGTCTACATTTAGGCAAAAAAATAAATAAAACAAATTTAAATTATTTCTTTGTTGCGCTTTATATCCGCGTGTAAAAAAATTTTATTGGTTTAACTTTCGTTCTTTTGAAGAAACATTTTAAAATACTTTTTAAATTTTTTTGTCATTTCCGCATAAATTTAGTTTAAGAAACTTGTGGCCATTTTACGTAGTTTTAATATTGTATTAGCCTAAATCAATTCAAAATACATAGAAGAAAGGTTGTCTATACAAATGCTTGTATCTTTTACATGACAATGTGGAATAACACTTATTAATTTATAATTAGTGAAATAGCGTCTTTATCTTGTTATTTATTCATTTTAATTCATTTCCAAAAGCAAAAAAAAAAAAAAAAAGTGTTTACAAAGTTTAAAAATATAAAAAATGCAATAAAGTAACATAGTTTGAACTGCTGTCGTATTAAATAATAATATGAGTGTATAATTATCAGTTTAAACATGAATTTCTTTTTACCAGCATAAACAATTAATGCGCGTAAATAATAAAAAATCGCTGAAATAATGATAAAATTTTTGTGTATCATAGGCAGTCCATTTTAATCAATCCACTGGAATTATTCGAAAAATACGCATACTACAGAAAAATTCATTACACGAAAATTGTTCGACTTTAATTGAAAACGGGCCAACTTCATATCTTAAATGGGAACTCAATTTTTTGTTGCATAAAGAATAAACAAACTAATCTGAAACATTTTTTTCCCTGAAAGATGCATTTTTTATAAGTTAGGAGTGGTTGAAGTTTTACGTTTCCTCCACAGCGCGCACGCGCGGGTCTGTGAATATCTATGAAGTTCGCTGAAAAAAAGGAAGAAAAATGCTAAAAAATCATTAAGAAACTATTATTCTTCGGTGGAATCAAAAACAATGTCTTCTCTTTATCACAAACTTGGGGGTTTTAACACACTGGCACGAGCTTTTGTATCAGTTCATTTGAAAAAGAATAAGTGCATCTTCCGGAAAAAATGTTTAAAGTAAGTCTGTTTATTCTTTACGTATAAACGCAGTATGCAATAAAAAACGAGATTCCCATTTAAAAACATGAAACTGACCCTGTTTTCAAAGAAAGAGCCATCCTGTGGTCCCTTTAAAGTCTAACAATTTTGGTGTAATGAATTTTTCTGTAGTATAAATATATTTCGAGTTATTCCAGTGGTCGATTAAAATGGATCACTCTGTATAACGAATGTAACATAAACTTTAATCCCACCAGCGGCCGAATGGATAAAACCACTGAACATTGGTAGTTGGTCGTGGATTCGTGCCTCGCTAACGGGCTGGCCACGTGGAGTTTTCCGGGCTTTCCTCACGTTTGTAACACCTAAATAGAGGACCAGTTTTCCATAGAAAGTTCTTACGGGAGGCATCCCCCTCTGTGCATCGCCTACGTGTTGCGTTGCTGTAGTCAAATAAAGTTTAAAATAAATCAGAAAAAATTTAAGTTTGTATTCGAGGAGAATGCGAAAAGTACGAAGCGAGCTGTGCCATGCGATAGACTTTCACGATAAAATTGGAAGAACAAATAAGCATGTCCAAATTAAGTACTGAATATATACGATTGGTATGATGTTGCATGCTGCCCGTATACGCTTTGAATTTAAACATGGTTTGATTTTTTCCGCAGTTGTCCGAATTTTTCAATGGAAGTGTTGATTTCGGAGTTAAAAAAAGGAGTTATAATTTCTTTTATTTCACATACTGTGAAATAAAAGAAATTATACTACAAAAGCCAGCAAGTATTTTTCTTACAATATATATTTGAAGGTACTGTATTTATTTTCATTTTTGTATATTTATCCTTTTTATCCACTTGTAACTGAGAATACAAGTGATGAAATTCACTATTAATCAAACTGTCTCTATAGATCATAAATCTTTCAATTGTTACACTTGTTTTTATTTTTTTTATATTTTCAGTTTTACTAAATTATTTTCAATAAATATAATGGAAAGTGCCGAACTCATCGCCATTGTTCAACTCTGAAAGACTCTACTACTATGAAAATCACTAATAAAGCAATAAGAAAACTTACTTTAATTTGTCACCTACAATATTCCGGTAAATATCTGCGATGTGTGCGTTAAATATAGTGTTTGCATCACACGCACTCTCATTAACTAGGACACTATAATTCTTAATCTAAATTATTAGTCAATGATTAGATTTCTAGATTTTTTTTTATTATTATTTAACCAATTTTATTCAACTTGCAAGAGAAATCTTGCAAACTATCAGTGGCTCGTTATCCTATGGCAAAAAAGGGCAACTGCCTGGGATCCCCACTAATCTTTTATAAACTCATTACTATGGTAAGAATATCGAAATTTAAATTTCTGCCATATCTAGGAACCCTAGATTGCAGTATGGCGCCAGGCTTAGGCCTCACTGAAGTAGCACAGAACTTAACCTTCCAGAAGTCGTTTTACGAAACGAATGAGGATACCTACTGGGAAATTCTCCCCAAAAATTTCCCCTGAAGAAAAATATCGAAAGCCAACATTCTTCAGGGAGCCCCTAATTCAAATTTGCCTGAGTTCCACGAAGCTATAACGCACCACTACAAACTATGTCATCTCATTATCCATTCATTTTTGAAGTCTTTCTAACCAAATAACTTTTCATCATCTCTTTATTTAAGACGGAAAAAAATTGGACAGTTTTCATAAATCTCAATTTAAATCATTTTGAGATGTTTTTTGACAAGCAGAATAAAACCAGGCGAGATGCATAGTAGGGAGAGACGCCTAGATATACGAAATGTTCCGAAATTCGAATACGCTTATGTGATATTTCTGTTTCATGTGAAAGTAGGATTAGTTGGTCATGTAATAGTCGAAGCCAGAGATCCTCCAATTAATTTTAGTCTAAAATATAGAAATAGACATCTCTCCCATATTCTTAGGGGTGAGATGTCTACTGGATTTAGGGGAGAGATGCATACTTTTCTGAAATATTTTATTATGAACTTAATTAAACGCATTAACCTTAGATGCCTACTGAATACAAAAGAGGAGAAACTGGTGCCAATAGAGGAAAATGGATCGAAAATGACTTAGTTCTTTCAGCTGAAATAGTACATAGCCTACTAATCGTCTAAATTACTATCAAGCAAGCAAAGAGTTTAAATCTTTTGTGAAGAGTACGATATGGAATGTTAAAGACAGTAATTTAGAAAAGCGAGCTCTTGGATTAAATTCAATGTTAGGTACCCAAAATAATAATTATATGATTAACAATTTTTATTATTATTTTAAGTCACAAAATCGAGACAAGTAAAGACGGTTAGATTCGATGCGCAATGTTCAAAAAATGGAGGCACGAAACATGCACATTGTATATTATAGAGTATAATGAGCGTGGAAAACATAAAAAGTGCAAAGTGTTGATTAAATTAAATGTTAAATAAAACAGGCATCTCACCCTTAAGTATTAGGCAACTCTCCCAGAGGTACGGGATAGATGCCCGAAATGGACATTTATTATTTCTTTGTTACCACTCTGTTACATCGAGTTTTATTTCACTTTATTCACTTTTCTTAAAAGATAACCCTTGGCTGTATATGCATTATATATTCATTTCTTCTAGAAACCAGAGTTAAGCGAATTATATGAGTTGAAACAAAAATTGTAGGCATCTCACCCTACACATCTGAAGGAGGAGAGGTCAGTTATACTGTCAATATAGACAAAGAAATACTGTCGATAAAATATAAGCACATTATTTTAAAATGATAAAATAGTGTGAATTTACATTCACACTATTTCATATGATAAAATAGTGTGAATTTACATTCACACTATTTTATCATATGAGCGAATGATAACTATGTGATAGTCAAGCTCACAAGCACATCGTTTTATCAACCTGAAAAATTATATAGAAAACATTCAGTGAATATTATCGAAAAGTAAATTATTCTTAACAGAAGGTTTTAAAAGTATCTGATTATGGAGTTTTTTTATACAAATAATATATTTATTGAAGAAATGAATTTTATAAGTCATCATAATACCGTATATAATCTGGTAATAACAATTTTGAAACAAAATTAATAAAAATTATAACAAATTCTTGTTATAATTTTTATTTATGTTTCTTAAGAGGTTCAAAAAAGTAAAAACCAAAGGGTGCTAAGTCCAGACTACGCACAGGATGACCCATTACTACTCATCCATACTTTTTATCCAGTCTGAAGTCTGAACCTCTTAAATACCTTGGAAGCTTACATTTCTCAGATGATAATGAAGTTAAAGATGCAGTCGTGGCCTTTTTTCAAATTAAGTAAAGAAATTTTTCGGAAAGGAATTTTTGATCTGTTCCTGCTATAAAAAGTGTTTAGAAAAAAATGGCGACTATGTAGAAAAATAGCTTAGACTGTGTACGTACTTTCAAACTGCTAATTTAATTTTTTATAATGTAATTTGTTATTAAGTTATTATACAAGATTGTACTGTACCTTACTTTTGGGGCATGCTTCGTATAATAACATAAAAAATCTTAATCAAAAATTTCTTTTTTAAAAAATCAATTTTTCAAAAAAATATTTTCTCAAAAATTGATGAAAACGTCATGGGTTAATTCTACAGAAATAACCACCGTTTTTTTTTTCCTGGACCGC